>NW_005841969.1:1446722-1452859 GCF_000455745.1 Alligator sinensis
ATACTTCTGTTTCTCCTCAGCACTCATTTCTTGCAACTTGAGTTCCAAGGCCCCACTAAAAGGAATGACCAAAGCACCTGGGTCATGCTTGTCCACCCACTCTTTAATTTTTATCAACCTGTAGACAAAAAAGGGCACAACATTATCTTGTAGTGCATGCATGACTGTACCACATTCATTATTATCAAGTAGCACATACATATTCATAAGAATTGCACGGTTTTATGATGCCATCTTTTTGTGTATTGCTTTCCAAGGTCAAGGCATTAACAGGCAGTAATTGCTTCAGGTGTACTCTATTAATATTTTACTATCTGGTTTTACTTTAAAATATATGAAATCTGAATAATTTTAGAAAATAGCAAAATCTTTGGATAACAGAGATATGCAAGTTGGAGCACCTTGATTCTAAAAAACTTTCAACTTCCGTAGACTTAATTTTTTTACTTCCAAAAGTCACAGTCCTAATATATGATAAGGTAAAATAAAATCTATCCTTTTTCCTCTGACTTTGGCTTCTATGATTGTGTCCCAGGGACTTTTAAAGCAGCTGATACACAGGTGGAAAGAACACCAGACACTATCAGCTCCTATACAGCAAGCAGCACCCTGGTACCGCTGGCTATTGATCTTGGAGTATATCACAGCTAATGAATACAAGATCGCATGTCTCTTCTGGTTTGTCCCACCCTTCCATTACCTCTTCAGGAGAATACCCCCGAATAGTAGCGATAGTTTTTACTTTTTTGTTAAATGAAGAACTGAAGAAATCTCTCTCCATTTTCCAAAAACTAACAACACCAGCTACAGTTTTGCTGCTTGTGAGCTAATGTAATCCAATTTTTATGCATTCAGAACTGCAAGGTTAGAACTTCAGATTTATAAAACTAGTTTTTGAAGGTTCAGTGTTTTATTGTTTATATCTTTGTAAATTTGTACTTTTATAACTAGAGGAAATACAATATCACTGCAATAATTTCAACAGTAAAAATGTAGTCGCATTCCTCTGTACTGAAATGCAACAGAAACATTAATAAATTACCAAAACATAACTCTGTTCAGGTAATATTATGTATAGAGGAATATTTCATACCAGGTGTGAATGGAAAGAATGACAGCCTTATATGTTCAGGAAGTAAACATAACAGGTATGGTGTACAGGAAATATTCTTGCAGCCTAGAGGTGTAGAATTCAATATAGCATTGTGGATGCTATAGATGTTTCAGATCTAAAGCACCCATACAGCATATGTTTTTACGCTTGCTGAGTTCTTATTCTTAGTCCTACTAATCTCCAAGATTTAGACTAAGGTTTTAACAGCTATTATGGTAAAGTGCTTTGAAACTGTGGCCTACAATCCTTTAAATAATCAATGCAAATGTCACTTCAGAAAAAAAATGAACTAAACCACAAGTTCATCAACACACATTTGTCAAAGAAAATAGCAGGGGATCAGAGCTATTATGAGATTAAGTGCATGGCCCACTGAGTAGGGTTTTAGATGGGACAAAGAATATAAAAGTTCACTCGACAGTTTTCACACGTTTGTTATATAAGGCTGGTCTTCTATCGTTTACTTATGTAAATACGCCATCAGTGGTTTTCAATCCTCATTATACAAGTCTTTATTTCTTTCAGTTATCCAGTAAAAATATAGTGTGGTAAAAAAGAATGATATCGGGACAGTTAATGCTACAGAAGTGTTTAAACCAAAAATCACAGTTAATTGATATTTCTGAAATTTCATAGGACATTTAACCTCAAAATCAAGTACTTCTGAAACTGACATATTAAGCAACAAACTTAAATTATATGGATATCAAGAGCCACATCTAACACACACTGGCCTTTTACTCAAAAAGTTACCTAAAAATTCTACTAGTCAAACTGTACTTCAGTGTGTATACACTAATTTTTTTTTTAAAGTAAACATTTAACAAGCTGACTTCTAGATTGATTAAATAATGTACCATGTGACCAAGTGAACAAAAGCACAAACCACACAAGTAAAGTGAAATCTGTAAAAATAATATCTAAAATTGGATTTAAATTTTGTTTTGTAAATATGGTCATCATAACTAATAAACTAAGAACTATTGTGGAACAACAAGATAAGAAATAATTACTTTGGCTAAAACACCAATTCAGAATAATAATAGTCTTACAGTGTCATTTTAACAGCTTTTCTATTGAGTCCTTAGAGGGATTATTTGCATTCCTCAGGTATTCTATTGTACAATTCAGATGAATAAAGACTTACAAATCATTCCTCTACCGCCAGTGTGAGACTTTGATCCAGTGAATACACCATTGTACCTTAACTATAATTGGCAAAAAACCTGACAGTGTAGAGCATCACAAGCTTAATAACAAAGGAGAATATCTCAAAGTGTTGACAGATGATCTTCATAATGCAGGAGCAGAGCTGGTACATTTTAGCAATAAATGAGCACTGAGGTCTAAAGGTCTCTGAAGTGACTGACATCAGACCTGCCACAGCCTCACTAAAAGAATAAGGTACTGCATCACGTTCTGTAGAGACAGTTAGGTTCTCTGCCTGAGTGTTTCACTTTTCCAACTTTCAATGTCATAGGAAATACTAAAAAGCAATGAGGAATTTCCCCAACACTGACCAACACAGACTAGCAAAATAAAAAGAGTATCATAAATATAAATACTGATGTCACAGAAATTTTCAAATGACATGCTATAGCTGATAATCAATGAAAGAACAATAAATTTGATTGATTTTTCATAAAAATATTAAGTTAGCTAAAAGCTGGAGTGACTGTAATAATTAATACTCAGCTCTACAGTTTTTTGAGGACATTATTTTTACTGAAATCCTGAATAAGTCTACAAAACAACAAGGCATACTACATTTATTTGCGAGTGTGCTGAGGTAAGCAGATTCTAGAAAACTTCTCCATGTATTAATATTATACGTGACAGAAAAGAAAAACAATTTCCTTTATAGTTTGCTTAGCTTAAAGATGTACCATTAGCTTAGCATTACACTTGTTTGAATTTTTAGCTAGCGCAATTGTAATACTTAAGAGGTGAAAAATAATCAGAGAAAAAGAACTTATTTCTTACAACTTAGCTTACTTTGTTCTTTTGACAGCAGTTAAGGAAACTACTTATGTAGCTTTCCTTGTAGAGCTGTTTTTCCTTGCTTCTTTATGGGGCTATCACAAGTAATAGAAGAAAAGAAAATATTTAAAAATAGGATCATGAAATTGTAAATCCAGCATAACTGGTGGAAGGATTCAAGGTCAGGGACAGCACATGCACCCATTTTTAACTACTTTTAAAATTTAATTTTCAATGAGACTGTCTCTTGAACCCAGTATCCTGAACCCATGCATACTTTCCTTTTCTTTTCATGGGACAGATGCTGTATTATATGCAAAATAAAACTCTCAAAGACACCAACTTCTTGGGAGTCCTACTCTTTGTATTATACCCAGACTGGCACTGTATACTGTAACACTAGCATGAGACAGAATCTTAAGAGAATTTCCTCACACGCAAAAAATGGAGACTTCAGGTACTATTTATAAATTACATTTCTTTGAAGTGCTATAAGAGTCTAGAAGCTAAGTTGCTCTTTTGCTTAATCAGATCCACAAATCACCTGGCAGAGGATTTAGAGCATTTTTCAACCTGTGGTAAGCGTAGCCCCAGGAGTATGCAAGACACGGGCAGGGGGTATGCTGGTGCTGCATTTTGGTCTTTGCCTGCTCAGGCCAGAAGTTGCGGCTGCTGCCCCTCCTGCCGTGTCCGGTGCGCCGGGGCTTTCACTCCCCAGCGTCAGTGTGCTGAGGGATAGGGAGGGAGGCTGCTTTGCCCTGGGCCGTGGTGGAAAAAGTGGGACTCAGCTTGCTGCAGCAAAACCGCAAGTGCCATGGTGCGATTTCCAGTTTCACTTTTGCAGAGTCAATTGGTAGGGGATATTTAAGGTACCAAAGGTTGAGAACCACTCATTTAGAGGACTTTTTATCCACAGACAGAAACTAATCAGATATTTACCTTCCCAGCAGGAACCAGATTTAATATACAGAAAAAGAATAGTATTCCCAAAAAATTCAAAATTCCTTGCTATACTCAAGGGTCTCCTAGAAAAAGTTTTGTCATCTTTCCCTGCCCCTCTTCAGCCATATGCACTATCCAGATTGGAAAGGAATCACTGGGACTATTTTGGAATGACACCATTCAGTGTCTTGCACTTAAAAGCACCGTTGGAAGGAACTCTGCTATCCACCAACACAACTGTGAACCTATGTATCACGTTCTAAAATTCTGTTTAACGCGTTCTTGCTGCCCTTCAGGTGGCCATGTTATAAGAGGAGTGAACTATAATGCCTTAGAGACATAGGTGGTGCCCCGCTACAAATGATTTTTTAACTCGTACATGAAACTACTTACTAGTCACCAAGCAAGAATAACATTTCTTGCATGGAGAAAAAAGAACTGAGAGAGATCCTGTATTCTTCCACTCTGGAGGTAAAACTTCAGGGTCTTATTCATCATTTAGGAATTGACAATACTTATCTGAAACTGGCCAAACATGAAAAGAATCCTTCTGGAATTTGGAAATGATCTGAGGAATAAAAGTGTATATTATTCTTATGGAAAACCATAAAGGGTTTCCCATAGGAAGGAGTCACTAGTTCCTCCATTCTTTACCAGTTGCCATCAAAGGAGTCAATTTTACTGAGAGCCAAAGTAAGGATACTCATGCTAAAGGACTCAAAGTACAACTCTGAGAATTCACGGATGGCTGTCCTACATTTAATCAAAATCTGTCCTGATGTCCCAAAAAATCTGGTTTCTGAGATGCAAGAATTTTGGTTTCATAACATTAGCTTTTTTACAAGAGATAAGGTTGCTGGCCTCAAGCCCAATGCCTAACCTGGAAGAGATGACAATCAGGAGTTTGTGGACCTTTAAAAATATATATGAACGTCTTGAGCAAGATAAGAGAGTATACAGAATGAAACAGGCAGGGCACATCACAAAAACCGATAAGAGAAGGCACACGGCAGATTTTAGAAGCTGAGGTAAACAGTATCAGATTTTGAGGTAGATCAACAATGAGAAGATAACATAAAAACTGATCTGGAAGAGACAGGTGAAGATGTGACTAGGTGGAAGGAGACTGTGCAAGACAGAAAGAGATAGAAGGCGGTAGTTGAGAGGGAGAGAGAAAGGAGTACAAGAGACCAATATATATTTCCTAGGTTTTCATACCCTGCCTTCTCCCTGAAACATCTTTACCTGGCCCTAACATCAGCTACAGAATTCCAACATCTGGCAAATGTAGCATATTTTAACTCCCACACCTTAGTTTTCCACTAACCTGAACAGGTATTCCTGGGTGGAGATGACAACTCAGGAAGCAATCCGCTTTCTTAAGTTTGAAAGGTCAAGACAGCTTTGGATAAGAGCTGATGGAGAGTTTATATGAGCTTAAAAGACCTAGACAAAATTCTTACACAGCCAAGGAATGTACAACCACAGTGAACAGGAAGCGGTAAACAAAGGAGTCCTCAGGGAGGGACAAGAAGATGACTGAAAGAGAAGTAGAGAAGAAACAAAGGACTTTAGATTAAGATGGCTTGATGCAAAAGCTACAGGATGTATATTGTTATTGAGTGCATACCTGAGAAGCTACTATATACGGAGTGTCATCTGACAGTACTCAGGGAAAAGAAAACTGAAGGAGCAGAGATGTTGCTTGAGAAAACTGTGGAGGTTAGAGTAAAAATTGAAAAAAAAAAAAAGACAGGGAGAAAAGTCAAGAGGCTACACAGGCAGCTGCTGAACAAGAGGATGGGAGGATAGCTGCCCAAATGAGGAGGGCAACTAGTGGTGAGGGGGCAAGAAACAAACAAACGAATGGAGGAAGAGTTGAAAATAGGTTTGTTGTCCTGGAAGGTAAAGGAGTAAGAGGTGGAAGCAGAAGATGGGATGGCAAAGAAGAGAGACGACAACAGTGAAACCAGCCTGGGACTAGAGGCTGAAGAAGAATAAGGACAATACACAGAAAACTATGAGAAAGAACATACAGCAGAATGATAAGCAAACAGAAGAATTGAAAAGAAAAAATTGGAGAGTCACAAAAACAGCAGGA
>NW_005841969.1:1452910-1453431 GCF_000455745.1 Alligator sinensis
GCCGGATCCCTGCTGAAACAGAACAAGAATGACTATACCACAGTGGGGAAAATGCATAAAGAATGGAAGCTCTTCCACTCTCCCTAGAGAGTACATGCTTAAAAGATAATGAAGTCTACAGAGAACTTCAGGATTAAGTAAAGTTTCAGAATGTTCCATGACAAAGGACAAATGAGACTTCAGATGAGCTTTAAACTGAGAAATGAAGTGAGAAAGTTGGAAGAGATGTGTTATCTTCACACCTGATTTTACTAGATAAGAGGAGGAAAAACTAGGTAAACAAAGATAGATGTAGCAATGGATAAAAGAATATCAGGGGACAGATGAACAGACAGTAAGAAGGAAGTAAATACTGACTATGTTTGTTTGCATAATGCAAGTAGCCAGCATAAAAAATGAAAGAATTTGAACTACCAGTACATAACATGAAACCAGCTATAAGAGGGATAACAGAAACAGTATGGAACAGCAATCATGATCAGAAAACAGGTATTGAACAATCTGTACTGTTCAGGAAAGAG
>NW_005841969.1:1453441-1466703 GCF_000455745.1 Alligator sinensis
AGATGATGGCATGAATTCTGAATGACTGAATTTCTAAATGTGAAGAAAAGAAGTGGTAGCATGAGTAAAGCTGCATTTGCTGGGGCCATCACTTTGCAGAAGGTTAATAAAACTTCTACTGGGTTCTACTGGAACTCTGCTATAGACTCCAAGGGTCATATCTGTATATGGGTAGAGCTTCCTCTATTATTGCTGAAAAGAGAAATGATGCCAGAAATTGTGTAATTATGGGGCAGACAGGGAGGTAAAATGGAAAATGGGATAAAATGCAACATGGACTTACCAAATGCAGTTCATGATAGACTAACCTAATAGCCTTCAATGATAAGACATGTGACTTTCCAGACAAGGGAAATGCAGTAAATCTAATATAGACTTCAATAAAGCATTTGCGACTTTATTGGAATTTATTTATAGTTCAGCTAGAGAGGATGATTAGGACAACTACAGTAAGATGGGTAAAGAGCTGAAGAAGATCACAGGCTGTATTCAACAGTAAATTATCATGGGGCAGGAAGGCTACCAGCATAGTTCCTCAAGGATCATTAATGACCTTGACAGAAAAAAATAGTTCTGGACTTACAAGGTTTACTGATGACACAAAGTTGAATACATGGAAGGTGAAAAAAAATTCAAGAGCAAATAACTCAATGACCTTCACTACTGGAAAAAATAAAAATTGGAGGAAAAAATCAGTATTAAAAGTCGTAAGGTCATGCACACAGGAATAAACAACAAGAATCTTGTTACAAGCTAGGTATTCCTCAGGTGGAAATGACAGAGAAAGAGAAGGACCTAGGTGTATTAGTCATTCTGTGACCGACTCAGCTGTCAAAGTGATGCAGCTATCACACAAGAAAATGCAAACCTAGGATGTAATAAGGCGGCAGCGGCAAGACAGAGTAGTAATGGTGCACCCCCGTGGCTGGGAGCTGACGGGGCAGTCTTTGCAGCCCGCTGCCAGGCTCAGACTGTGATCTTCCTCTGGGTTGAAAAGGTCATTTAGATATGCTAGCTCTTAAACTACTTACATCACCTACTTATAGCAAAGCATGCTCACACTGAGCCCCCAAAAGCCTTCCCCACCAGAACTCCAGGCTACAGCCAGAACTCAACCTACTTAAGCTCTTTGGTCACAGTAACTGAAAGCTAAAGAGGAGCAATTTAGCCCTCAATGAAACAGGACTCAGCTACCATATTTCATTTGAGTTTACTGTGGGGTAAAAACAGGAGCGCAAGACTTCTACACAACTGATCCTCATCTACTGTTAACTCCCAGTAAAACAAAGTGTTTGTTTGCCCATACTCTCAGAGATCAAAATGTACTACCTTTACTTAATACCTCTTGACTAGTGTTGGAAACAAGGTACTGAACTAAACAGACAACGGGTCTAGTAAGATGTGGCAATTCTTGTGTTTCTGTAAATTTAGAGGAGAGAAAAGATGTTATTTAAATTGCTCACAAGGCCACTTTGAAGCTTCTAGGAAAAATGAATTTGAGACACTACTACTGGACTCTGAGAACATGTCATGGGTATCAAGTCAAAGGGCAAAGCGAAGTACTGAAAGTGTTGAGGATACATGGAAACTGTAAGATTCCTTCAACAGACAGGGCACCAGGAGCCTGGAAGTTCTAATTCTGAAAAATCAATGGAGTGAGGAAGTCTCATGGCGAGAGCAGCTACAATGAATAGAATACTTATTATTTTGGAGTGCTTGCAGGTGATGGAAGAATTAAGCCACTTGAAATAAAAGAGCTGCTGTTCTCCTTCTGACCATATGGGAACTGCTAATGACAAGGAGCAAATTCCTAAAAATAGCTGATCTCCTAGAACTGGATTGCTTGGACATGTGACAGGTGCTCCTTAGCCTTGTGCAGGGCTTCCCCTAGTCACGATGTGAAAAAGTGGGAGAGCACTTTTCCCACTTTTAGGCAAAGGAGAAATTGCTCCCTTTTGCTGACCATTATGTAACAATAACGGAAAATATGCCAGAGGGAACCCAAAGCTAGCTTATGACCATGACCTAAACAGCTTCCTACTCATCTCCCGTGCAGAGGAAGAAAGAAACCCGTCACTGAAGAAAGCCACTCTCAGTGGAAAGCATATCAGTCTACATGAAAACAACTGTCTCAAAATGAAAATGAGAGGAAAGAGAAGCACATCCTGTTCTCCATTTGCATCTTGAAAAATCAGACTTTAAAACCATACAATATTACGGTACAATTTTAAATAGCTATTACAGAAACAAAACTATTTTTTTTCCCCTTGCAATTCCCAATATGGCACACTGAGCCAACAAGGACAGGCATCTGAAATTCTTCCAAAAGGCCCTTTTTGTTTTCCTATCTTTATTCAGACTATTTAGTCCATCCTTACTGGCTGATGCCTGAACCAATTTTATTCAAGACAGTGCTTCTTACTTCATGAACAAAGGCTGTATGTTTTAATGTCCTTTTTATGTTTTAATGCCTCTACTGTTTTGGTCTTCCCTTCTACTTACTCCTCCTCGCTGGACATTTCAGATCTCCTGTTCCTTTCTCCATTTTTCCGTTTGTTATTTTTGTCTATGCCACCTATTGTCATTCTTTCCCTCAGTTTTTGCCCTATTCTCAACTCTTATAAATTAGACCTTATAATTCCTGTGAACACAGTACAGTGAGAAAAGTATTTCTTAATAAAAGTGTCTAATGAGAAGTGATGCAGCACAGCCTGGTGAACTGGGCAAAGAAGTGGGGGTCAGAGTCTAGGTATACGACCTGGGTTTTCTGTCACTGACTTGCTGTGGTAGACTATGATTTTGTTGAAATATTTCCGGTTTAAATGTATTCATGTTGTAAGCGTTGTATATCTCAGTTTCCCTTAGTAGCTCATGCAGGGGGGAAAGAACAGGTTAAGAGAAACTGAAGCCAGCGCTGCCTTGCCTGCATGACAGCATGCACTTCCAATAACAAGGGTTTAAATAGCATCCTTGACACTTCCTCAAGGTGGGCTTGGTAAACATCCCGAGGAGGTGCCACCCAGGAGGCATCAAGGAAAGCAGAGATAAGCATCAAACGATAGAGAGCGAGCAGATTGAAAACCTGGGCCTTCCCACCAGACTAGGAAAAAACAGCCAAACTAACTTTGGGGTACTCTGTGCAGGCTGGACTGCAAACAGAGAGATTGCTTAACCCTTTGGAGGGAGCAAGAGCTTTGTTTCCGTGTACTGAATTACCCAATAAATGTTTTAGTTGAAGAGGAGCAGTCTGCTTTGCTCCTTATGATTTCAGGGTGCCCTCCTTTCACCTTTGAAGAGGTAAAGTCCTTTTCTGAGGAGCTGAATTGGGAGGTAGCTCCCTGAAGGAAGCTCATGTGTAATCAGGGAGAGTCAGGGTCTGAAGGCCAGGTCTTGAAGTAAAAAAAAAACAGGGGCTTACTCCACTCTAGAAGACACACTCTAGGATGGTTTCAAATGGTACTTAAAGGACACGTTCAGATGAGCGTGCATATGCAGGGGCATGTGTTTTCCACAGGACAAATAGCAGAGGCGCATAGTTGTGCCACTACTGTTTGTCCCAGGGCACACCCGGGTGCACAGCAAATTGACCTGAGTGGGGTAGGCAAGGCTGGGACCAGGCTCCATTTCTGGCAGTGCATGCTGCCACAGTGCTTTTTTTTAGGAGCGTTTTTTGGGGGTTTTTGTGGTTTTTTTGGTGGGGTGGGGGGTTGACACTGGGATTTTCTGGTGTTAAGGAAACCCTGCCACTCTGCAAATTAGCAGCACGGTGAATGGGTTTGTGGCACTTCAAACAGCTCTGAGGTGCCACAAACCACATGTGCATGCTTGTCTGGATGCGCCCAAAAAGAGTAGACAAGGCCAGGGTTCCTGACTAGGCACTCAGATAGGGGAATCCATGACACCTGTCGTGTGATAATGAACACAAGTTTTTCATCTCTGTTACTGTCCCCCTCCTTTTGGTCTATCCTATCTATTTAAATTGAAAGCTCACTGGGGTCATAAATGTCTCTTACCATGTATCTGTACAATAGAAATGGAGCCCTTCTAATATTATGAGAATTCAAATAAATAAGATCCAACAGCTCACATCATATGGCACAAAACAGTAGTTCTTAGGTCTAGTTTAATAAACAATCCACAATAACAGGGTGCCAGTATCAGATTGGATTTACCATCTACATGCAACCTGCCAGAAACAGGCTACAGCAAAATAAAACAAGATATTGGGGTACCTGAAAATCAAGCCTAAGGCTTAACAGAAAAAACAGATTGAAAGATCTTAAACCCCCCCCCAAAAAAAAATATTTGTTAACAAGATGCCTAAGTTGATAAGTATGTTTAAGGGCTTACAGCCTTCATTTTTCTTGCTGTAGTCATTTGCTTAGAGAAATCTAAAGGAGAGGCTACTGGTTACTTACAGGTTTCCTCTAACTGGAATGTTCTTCCAACTTTGTAAGTAACATAAAGCAAATATCACATCAAATGATACAATGCTGATTTTCCAAGGAATGTTACATTTGCCTAGCTGGTTGCAACAGGTTGGAAGTTGAAAGTAGTGCTTTAAGACTGAAAGAGGCTATTTGAAAAAAATGTCAACAGGAAAACTGATGGATACAATGTTTTTTCAATTAAGATACTAAAGACTATACAACACAGAAATCAAAATCTGGTGTCAGAAGCAGACTGGCTAAGTTTTCTGACAACACCAAACTTTGGGGAAGAGTACACTTGAGGATAGGCTGGTGATCCAGGCCGACCTTGATAGATTTGCTAGCTGGGCTGGTGAAAACCTGATGGTATTCAATATGGAGAAATGCAAGGTGCTCCACCTCGGGAGGGAAAAAAACCCACATCACACTTACAGGCTCGGCAATGCTACACTCGCTAGGACCACAGCCAAAAGAAACTTGGGGGTCATGACTGACCACAAGATGAACACAAGCCACCAATGTGATACCGCAGCTGGCAAAGCGAACAAAACTCTGGCTTGCATCTACTGATGCATCTTGAGCAAGACCCAGGAGGTCATCCTCCTGCTGTACTCAGCTTGGTGAGGCCACAGCTGGAATACTGCATCCAATTCTGGGCTCCACAATTCAGAAAGGACATAGAAAAGATTGAAAGAGTCCAGAGGAGAGCCATGCGCATGATCAGAGGGCAAGAGAACAGGCCTAATGAAGAGAGGCTGCGAGCTATGGAACTCTTCAACCTGGAGAAGCGCAGGTTCAAGGGTGACTTGGTGACAGCCTATAAGTACATAAGGGGTGTGCATCAGGATCCGCTGTTCACCAGAGCACCCCAAGCAATGACAAGGTCCAAAGGTCATAAACTCCTCCAAGACCATTTTAGGCTGGACATAAGGAAAAATGTTTTTACTGTCTGAACCCCCCAGGCCTAGAACAGACTACCCCAGACGTGGTGCAAGCACCTACTCTGGATACTTTTAGGAAACATTTGGACTCTTGCTGGGGTCCTTTGAACCTAGCTGACTTCCTGCCCCTTGAGCAGGGGGGCTGGACCTGATGATCTTTACGAGGTCCCTTCCAGCCCTAATGTCTATGAAATCTATGAAATTGCTGACCTGGAAAACCAGCTTATATTAAGAAATATCAGAACTGTAGGAGCACATAAAGACAAACACTAAAGAATCCGGGATTTTTTTCTCCCCACAACAGGTTTGTGATGGTACTGATAAAAGCAGACTCTGAATTTCCTCTATAACTTATCTTAAAGGTCAAACATCAGTCAAGAGAGCATCCTGTTGTTGGACTGGAACAGTGCCACTAATAAAAATTCCAAATGCTGAGCGGCCTCCTTCAATTCAGTATATGCTGCTAGGCACCTAAATTCTGTGGCATAAAAAGACACAGAGCAGTGACCCTGCCTCAACATCTGAAGGGCCTGTTCTGCCATATATACCTGATGTAGGTCCCCAAACATTCTGGCCACTGCCTCGATAAAGGCTTCAACCAAGTCAAGGAGGGGGCTTGACAACTCCAAGAGTACGGAGACCCAGGCGAGGCCATCTCCAGTCACGAGACCGATTATCAGCCCCACCCTGGCAGTGTCCGAGGCACACATCCAGGGGAAGAGCCAGACAACTAGGCATTGATTAATGAACCCTGCAAGCCACAGGGATCTCCATTGAATTTATCTGGTAAAGGCATCTTAGGATCTTAGGTTAGGGGCTTACTGGAGAGCCTACTAAACAGCTGGGTCGGGGGCAGCGGGGACGGACAGGGGGAGAGGCACAGGGGTTCTGGAACTACAGAGCTGTAATTTGGCCCTGCAAACCTTGCAGAACAACCAGCAGTTCAGCCCGAGATCTGACCCTGGGGTTGGTTCATCCTGCAACAGCCTCACCAGGTTATTAACTGTGCAAGCTGTTAGGGTTCACAGAGGTGCTCAACCTAGTGGTTAGAGCTGAGGATATTACCAGCTTCTGTAGTCCAAGGGCAAGCTGAAGTCAAACCAGGGACCACGTGCTAAGCCACGGGGCTACCAAAAGCAGAGGTCAAGAAGGCTGAAGTCAAACAGGGATTCCTAAGTTCAGGGACTGGATACACAGGCAGGAAAGCAGGAGCCAGCATCAGGGAAGGCACAAAGATGACAGCTACACAGGCTGAGGCCAGGCTGTTGTTTAGCAGGGACCAGGTGTTGCAAGAGCTCCTTAAGAGCAGCCCTGGAGCTACTCAGTAGGCTCAGGCTAAGGCTCAGCTGGCACTCCCTAGGGAGTTGAATGTTGCTGACCTAGTTGCTTGGCTGCAGTGCAGAGGCCTTACAAATAGAAGCATTACTTGCAAGTCAAGAGAGTGGTTCTTCCGCTCTATTGGTCATAGTGAGGCCCCACCTGGAGTGTTGTGTCCAGTTTTGGATACTACACTTCAAGACAGATGTAGATAAACAGGAAACAGTCAAACAGAGAGCAACACAAATGATTAGAAGTCTGGGAAATATGACTTATGAGAAAAGGTTGAAAGAACTGAGATAATTTAGTCTGGAGAGGAGAAAACTGAGGAAGGATTTGATAACAGTCTTTAAATATATGAAGTGTAATTTTATAAAGAAAAATAATTATAAAAAATATTATAAAATATTCTGTTTATAAATATTCTATTTTCTGTGGCCACAAGGGACAGGGTAAGGACCAATGTTATTAAACTGTATCAAGGGAAATTTATGTTGGATATGAAGAGGAACTTTCTTACTATAAGGGTTGTTAAGCACTGGAACAGACTACCAAGAGAAGCTGTGAAACCTCCATGGTTAGAAATTTCTAAGAACAAGTCAGACAAACTCTTGTCTGGAATGGTTTGGACAGGGACAATCCTGCCTTAAGCTGGGTGTTGGACTAAAGCTGGGTGTTGACCTCCTCAGGTCTCTCCCAGCCCTGCATTCCTATAATTCTACATTTCAGAAAGTGTAGTTACACAGTTATGGAGTAGATGTATCAAGGTTAGGAAAGAAGCTGACTTTCTTTTATTTGCTATCACTTGTGCAAAAGTCATGAATTGGTAAATTGTTCAACATATTAAAAAAGTGATGTAAGATTATATACTTTATAATAATATATACTATATAAATAAAATAAATCAAAATAAATTAAATAAAAAATACATTTTCTGAAAAAGAAAGTGATACAAACATTTGGAAATGAGCAATCATGAATTTAAAAAGAAGTCAATCCAACTTCTGAATAGCCACACACCCCCGCCTTTTCCCTTGCCAAACCATTCAGCAGACATACCCTGCTGCATCATACTAGCACCCTAGGTCCCCTCAGCCCCACAGTCTATGCTGCCCTGCCCTCAGGGATGGGTGCAGGCAGCAGAAGCTGGACAGCAATGATCCAGATACGGAACCTAGGGGCTTCAGTTTAATATCTGAAAGTCACATGTGCCCTGTGGGCCACCAGTTGGACAGCCCTGGTCTAAATCATGAAAGTCAACACATGCAAAGTCATAAACTCTGAGACATTAGGTCAGCAGCACATGTCTTATGGCATGATAATTCTACTTAATTTTCCTATTAGAGAATCTGTAGAGATGGGCCTATCCCGTGTCATTTTGAATTTCATCTTGTAAAAGGTAGACCTCGTATCAAAAAATGCACGGGCACAATTACTGAAACTGAATAACCCAAAATAAGGAATTAAAAGCTCCCACATAGAGGAAAATACATTATCAAAAGAATACTTGATGCCTTTACTAGAAAAATATCACAAGAAATACATGGCAGACATCATCAACTTATGTTGATGTGCTTCTACTCCCCACCTAACATACATGCAGACACCAACCTAGAAATAATGCCATTCTGCCTAATGAAAGATCTGGTCTACATAAAACTCCCATGTAATGAAATAAATATATACTGACAACACTTGAAACAAGACACTACACTTAAGAGCAACTGGGAATATATTCCATTAGTGCTAATTAAAAACCTGCAATGAGTAACACATCCAGACGGCAACATGTGCTGTGTTGGGCCACTGCTAATGCAGCATGTCAATTTCATGAAATTTAAACAAATTGTATCTCGTGGATCTCTGAGTGGAGAATCATCCCCTTGCTTGCATGGAACAGGGAAATGAACCTCTCAAGTGAGCCCTGTAACAAGACTGATCTCTCTTTAAGTCATTCCAAATCATGGACTACCACTCAACTACAGGTGGCAGGGTGAAGATTATTCAAATATTGTAAGTCAGATAATACTAGTCCTAAACTCAAGAATTTTTTTTTAGATTTTTCTCTTTTGCTTTTCTATTTTTTTTAACAGCTCACCTAGGTCAATTTACAAGCTTTTCACAGCCAGAAAGCTACAAGCCCAGGTAAAAAAACTCCAAACAGTTCAGTTCCTCACATGTCACAAGATGGCAGACTGGGATTTTTACGGAAAACCCCAAATATGACACTTGGACTAAGAATCAAGCTTTGGTAACATTATGTGAGTGTTTTGTTTTGTTTTTTTCTGGAGAAAGAATAATTTGGTTCTTTGACAGGAAAACCCTAGTCTCTAAATCAAATGTACTTTGCTATAGCTATATTTGTGATCTTTGAAAGTTCCAGATACTTGATATCTGAATAAGTAATGCACGGATTAACTAGCTACATGCTACAAATTTAGGCTTAGTTTCAGTAACTCACTGCAGTCTACCAGAAGTGCTGTACGCTCTTATGGCAGACTTAATCGTTTTCAAGTACAAGTAGCTAGCAAATTAACAAACAGTATGTTACAATTTAAAGTTTTCTTGTTTTTGGAGCATGAATAAGAATCTTATATTAGTATACTATCTTGCTATTATTTTTTTAAGGTAATGTTTTGAAATCAATATAAAATGGACCAACCCAACATGCAATAACACATGTTGATTTTTTATAATCTTGTGTTATACCTTAAACAATAAAAGAGTTTGGAGTATGTTCACTAGTTTGCAAAACGGTCTCAAACTTTTTTTCAGCCTCCTTGGCTAACAGATATCATAGTGCAAGTGAGAAAATATTAACAATATTCCAGACATCCCTTCAAAAAACTGCTGCAGGGAAATGGTGAGCAGGCTTTTGCACAAGTGAGATATAAGAAAGATATTTACACTATTGTTTTAAATTACATTATTCACTTGAGGGACTACAGCCTTAGTAGACATTAAGGAACTTTTTATGGATGAAAATAAAATGACAATATAACCTGACTGCTGTAAAACAAATCAACAATCTATATGTATCTGTCTAAATGTACATACTTTAAATCTCACTTTTTAAATTATAATACAATACATAAAAGCTAGATATACCAATAAAATAACCTATTTTTACCTAAAATTTAAATTAGTTTCTCCTCTTATCAATGCATTATTAAACATTTTCCTTAGATGATATTAATTTTAATGGCAAGAAATATTTAATTGGAATATGCATTTCAGCTCTTTTACCATTAACTTAAGATATACACAAACATCAGAGAAAATTTAAAATTTATTCTAAGATGCAGACTCCATCAATAATCAGTGTGACATGGTTCTTAAAATCATTTTGGTAGAAAATCAAGAATATAAGTCTGAAAACACTAATTCATGTTCACTCTTTCATGATTAACAAAGGAATGACTTCAAATGTGGAAGAATACATGATAGTTGTCAACATAAATGAAAATGTTCATGGATAAAAAAACTGGCTGTAAAAAGGGCTAATTATAATATTACTATCAATTGTTAGCTTGCACTTGCAAATCTTTCATATCACATAAATGCATTGTTTTTGACATTTCTCTGTTGCTAAACATCACATCATTTCACTTAAAGTAGCATAAGGCTGTGTGGTATACAATACAGTTAAGGGATATTAACTAATTTAGAATATTCCTCTGATTAAAAAAAATGTCCAAACCCTTTAAACTGCTGTATGTCAATGAGGGCAAGCGGAGTGTTATCTACACATCCAAACATCCAACTATGCCTATCATCATCACCACCAATAAGCCAAAAAAGTGAAATGGAAACATCAGAATGTGAAAAGGTGAGTTAAATCATAATCTAAATTTATACCAGCCTATGCCACTACTTTCAGGGGTACATGCTAAACATAAAATTTCAATATGAAATCACAACTAATCCATCTCACCCACCAGCCTCTCTCTGACTGGACTGCATCAAAGGCTTTAGTGAGAAGGTTAATAAATATCTCAGTGGACAATGACAGAATAGTCTCCTCTCAGGGAAATTTCTTACTAATGACTTCTAATTGGTGACTGACCTTTGCCTTAAATCCTGAGAATATTTCTAGGAGGATATAAATCTTAACCAATCAGATGATGGCTATTACTATTACTTAATGAACATTTGATTTAAAAAAATCCAACTAAGCCAATTAAGAATATTTTCACTTTCACTGAATAACCTCCTGTTTCTGCGAAAAAGGTACACGAGGCTTTTTCTTCTGTCTAGATCATTATTTTTGGATACCTTTGCCATATCCCTTCTACTCCTTAAAATACTCATGAGAGCTATTTTTGTTCAAAACACCCAAGAACTTTTGATGGAAAGGCTTTGCAACTGAAAATCAACATATTTGCTGAAAACTTGAAATTCTTGAAAAGTAAAAAGCAACAATCTTTCTAGTCTTTGTTTATAGGGATACTTTTGGAATATTGAGGAGTACCATACTAGATCAGACTACAGGTCCATCTAGCTAACATCTCATCTCTCTCAGTGTGCGAGTAGATGCTAAGGTAAAAGAGGATTTAAAGAAGAGTGAGCCAGAATGATACATCCCTTCTCCTTCTCCCCCTATACTTTTTCAGCATTCCCATGCCAGAAAGTCCTTATTTTGAGGGTTTCACCCATGACTACCATGTTTAACACCCACTGATGGACCTATCCTTTGTTGTTCAATCCCCTTTTAAACCAGGTTAAATTACCAGCTTCCACAATATCCCATGGAAGTTGCACAAGTTAACACACAATACATAAAAACAAAGTTTCTTTTCTTGGTTTAAACATGCTACCTAATAATTTCATTGTATGCCTCTGAGTTTTAAGTATTGTGAGAAATGGTAAATAATAAACCCCTAATTACTTTTCTCCAAGCAATTCATGATTTTATAAACCTCTATCATATGTGCCTTCAGTCACCTTTTTCTAAACTGAAGAGTCCTAAACAAGGGGTGTCAAACTCACCTCAGGCCTCAGGCTGGATCAGGACCATGTGGCCAGATCCAGCCCATGGCAAAGGGTGGAGCTGGCATGGGGTATGCATTAGCAGCTCAGGCTCCATGCATTAGCAACTCAGCTCCCTTTACAGCCTGGGACATGGGGCTGTAAAGGGAGCTCCAGTACAGGGTATATGGCAGCAGCTCCAGCATGAGGTCGTGGGGCTGGCAGTCAAGGAAGCAGGACCCCAGGGGTGGTAATAGGCAAAGTGGTTAGAAGGCAACCAGGGCTGATTCAGCCATTGTTTGTCCTCCTGCTACTAATCACCATGTCCACTGGGGCCTAAGGGTCTCAAATTCTGTGGTAGGTCACTCCCCTCATGGCATACCACCCCAATTTCCAGTAGCTAGTGGGCTAGATAGAATGGCTCTGCAGACTGGAAGCAGCTCATGAACCATGTGTGTGACACCCCTATCCTAGACTTCCTAGACTGTTTAGTCTTTCCTCCTACAGAAGCTTCTCCATACCCCTGATCATCCTTGCTGCCCTTCTCTGTACCTTTACTACTATATCCTTCTTGAGATGGGAGGACCAAAACTGCATACAACATTCAAATTGTGGGCATACCATGGATTTAAGCAATGGTAGAATGACATTTTTTGTTTTGTCTCCAGTTTACTTCTTAGTAATTCCCAATGCTCTATTTGCCTTTTGTACTGCCAAACATTGTTGATGTATTGAGAACTATCCATAATAATTGCATGATCTCTCTCCTGAGTTGTAACAGCTAACATAGAACCTATTATCACATATAAGTCTCAGGTTATTTTGCTCCCCCCATATCTATCATTTTGCACTTATCAACCTTGTATGCATCATCTTCTATAGTGATGTTCATTCACTCAGTTTTGTGAGATCCTCCTGCAGTTGCAACTTTTACCATTCACACACTTGGCAAACTGTTTTACAACCCATTCTATTGCTGCTATACCTATTATAATGATGTAGAATTCCGGGGAGGGGAAGCAATGAATTTATGCATCTCCAGTATTTTTTTCAATTCCTCTCCAAACCTTACACATCTTAACATTCTGTTTGCATTTTTTTCCGGTGTCTACTTGAGCAAAGGTATTCATATAGACCTACCCACAATAGCATCCATTTCTTTCTGCTGAATCCCTACAATTTAGGGTTTGACCTGTGTAAACAAATAACGTTAAGCTACTATTGATGTGCTTAAAATTTAATATATGGTTAAATTCTTTGCTAAGTAAAGGCCTTAAACTTAACAATGAAGATAACTATTCTAAATGACTCCTTGGAATGTACCCTACTTCTTGCATTTGTTAACTATTAGCTTAATCTTCCATCAGGTATCAAATTGTAAAAAAAGTGGGGGGAGGGAGGAAAGAATGAGAAGTACCTTATAAGCAAGAGGAAAGCCAAGGGAAGTGTACATCCCTTATGGAATGGGGAGGGGAAGCTAATAGTGGAGGATGTTGAGAAGACTGAAGTGTTTAAAGCCTTTTATACTTCAGTCTTCACAAAAAATGTCAACTGTTAGGTGACTAGCGCAATTAATATCAAGGACAGGTGGGAAGGTACTCAGCCT
>NW_005841969.1:1466713-1468719 GCF_000455745.1 Alligator sinensis
TTTAAAATCAGCAGAGTCTGATGAGCTTCATCCTACAGTACTCAGGGAATTGCCTGAAGTAATTGCAGAGCCATTGGTTATTATCTCTGAGAACTCATGGAGGTCAGGTGGCACCCCAGAAGACTAGAAAACAGCAAATACAGCAGCTCATTCTTTAAAAAGGGGAATGGGGTGGGGAGGGGGAGAGGGAGAGCAGCCAAGGAATTGCAGACCATTTAGTCTAAATTCAATAACCCCCAAAATATGTAAGCATATCAACAAAAAAACAATCTGTAAGCACCTAGAGGTAAACAAGGTGATAAGCAGCAACCAATACAGATTTGCCAAGTGCAAATCATGCTGCCCCAACCTGATTATGTTCTAGGGCATGATGGACCATGTGGATGGGAAAGGAGGAATGGAAGAATTTACTCAATGGACAAGGCTTTTGACATGGTCTCCTGTGATACTCTTATGAGCTAAGGAAATATACTCTAGATCAAATTACTATAAAGTAGGCACATAACTGCTCAGACAATGCTGCTCAAAGAGTAGTGAACAATAACTACTCAGTAACAAACTGGGAAGACTTACATCATCATGTGGGTTTCCACGAGGGTCTATCCTGGATCCAGTACTGTTCAATAATTTATTAATGACTCAAGGAAATTGAGGTTTATTTACATTTGTGGGCGACACACCAGCCTGAGTAGGCTGGAAGGTACTCGAGAAGACAGGATTAAGATTGAAAATTACCTTACTAAAATGGAAAAATGGTATGAAATAAATTAGATGAAATTTAGCAAGACAACTGCAAAATACATTGCTTAGAAATGAACAATGTAAAAAAAGCCACCTCAACAGCCATAAAAATACAAAATGGGAAGTGTGTGACTAAATAGTAGAACTGCAGAAGTGGATCTCTGGGTGACAGTGGACCAAAAACTGAAGATGAATAATCAAAGAACGACCAAACTAAACCTAATCAAATCGAACCCAAGCCCTAATATTAGAATACATTAACAGGAAGACACGTGGACAGATTCTTCCATTCTATTCAGCACTCGCGAGGCCTCATCTGGAATACAGTTTTAGTCACCATGCTTTAAGCAAAGTGGACAGATTGGAAATTGTGTAGCGGAGAGCTACAAAAATTGTAACATGTTTTAGACCCCTAATATGAGGAAAGGTTGAAAGAACTGGTGTTGTTTAGTTTAAAGAAAAAGATGACTGGGGGGATTAAGTCTTCAATCCAATCATGCCTAATTGCTGATGTAGGGGGAACCCAATCCTTGGCTCCCCCTGCATGAGCATAAAGGTGGCTCCCATGGCTGGGAGGCCCCTTTGCTGAGGGACCTCCCAGCCAAGGGGGCCATGCATGGATGGGACAGAGTCCTGTGCCTGACGGGCCTCTTGGTCCCAGCTGCAACACATGTGGTGCAGCCAGGACTGAGAGTCCTGTCAGTGTGGGGACTCTCAGTCCCAGCTGCACATGTGGGCCTGGAGGTTTCATGCACCCCCAAGCCATGGGGATCACAGCTGACATGATCCCCTAGGCCATGGGGGTTTCACGCACCCCAGACCTTGGAGACAGCAGCTTCCATGATTCTCCGCACTCAGGGGTTTCATGCTGGGCATGGTGCACCCATGGCTGGGAATCCTGTCAGCTGAGACCCTGCTACACGTGCAAATTAAAGCTTGGTTGCAACCAGCTGTAAAGTCAGTATACAAGGTCTAAATCTATAGCTGGTTGGAGCTTTTTATAGTATGATAAGAGCTTTGCAAGTGTAGCAGGTCTTAAGGTAACTGCTCCATTAACCAGTTAATTGCAGATTACCTGTAATGTGTAGAGGGGGCCTAAATTTCTATGCTGGTTAGCTTAAAACAGTAATTCAGGAAAGGAGAAACACACAACTACATGTAAAAAAAGCTTGATGCAAGTAACCACCCAACATCATACAGGAGGCTAGGACTGTAATAGTCTCCAGGGCAGCATTCAACTGCTTAAACATAAGACCATCACCTCT
>NW_005841969.1:1468752-1470667 GCF_000455745.1 Alligator sinensis
CCAGGGGTCAACAATCTCCTCTAAAGACAGGCCAGCACTTGCAATCCAGCCACCATTGCGGGCCACTAATCTCCTGTTGCTTCTCCAGCCATCACTGCTCTGTGCTCAGGGCTACTTTTTTGCTCCCCTAGTGTAGCCATAATCCAAAAAAAACATGCTACCAAAATGCAACAATTTGGACTGTCTCACTCAGTGGCAAGAATAAGCAGAGCCTGGGAATGAATGGGAGGAAAAGGCCAAGACCCTCACAGAGCAGGGAGGGCTGGAGGGGGAACAGAGGATCAACACACTGTTTCATAGATTTCATAGACATTACGGCTGGAAGGGACCTTGGGAGATCATCGAGTCCACCCCCTGTCCAAAGGGCAGGAAGTCAGCTAGGGTCAAAGGATCCTAGCAAGGTAAGTGTCCAAACACTTGTTAAAAGGAGTCTGGAGTAGGTGCTTGCACCACCTCTGGAGGAGTCTATTACAGGCCTTGAGGGCTTGGAGAGTAAAGAAGTTTTTCCTTATGTCCGACCTAAAACAGTCTTGGAGTAGTTTGTGACTGTTGGACCTTGTCATCCCTTGGGGTGCTCTGGTGAACAGATGTTCCCCCAGATCCTGATGCACATCCCTGATGTACTTACAGGCTGCTACCAGGTCACCCCCTTTTCCAGACTGAAGAGTCCCATGGCTCTCAGTCTCTCTTCATAAGGCCTATTTTCTTGTCCTCTGATCATGAACGTGCCTCTCCTTTGGACTCTCTCAAGCTTTTCCACATACTTCTTGAATTGGGGAGCCCAGAATTGTATGCAGTATTCCATCTGCGGCTTCATCGAGGCCGAGTACAGTGGGAGAATGACATCCTGAGATTTACTTGAGAAGCATCTATGGATGCAAGCCAGAGTTTGGTTTCCTTTACCAGTTGCCACATCACATTGGTGGCTCATGTTTATCTTGTGGTCAATCATGACCCCCAAGTCTCTTTCGGCCATGGTGCTATTGAGCGCAGTCCTGCCAAGCCTATAAGTGTGCTGTGGGTTTCTTTCCCCACAAGGTGGAGTACCTTGCATTTGTCAATATTGAATGTCATCAGGTTTGTATCTGCCCACTTTTTGAGCCTATCCAAGTCAGCCTGGATCACCAACCTATCCTCAGGTGTAGACGCTCTACCCCAAAGTTTGGTGTCATCGGCAAACTTGGCCAGTGCACTTCGGATACCAGTATCCACATTGCTGATAAAACGTTAAAGAGAACTGGTCCAAGGGTGGAGCTCTGGGGGACACCACTGGTCATGGAGCACCATGATGATTCACTTCCATCGACCACCACTCTCTGAGTCTGGCTTCAGAGCCAATTCCCCAGCCATCAGACTGTGATGTAGCCAAGGTCGCAGTTGGCCACAGCTGTTAATACAGCATAGAGCAGATCAGACCGTTGTGGGCTGGATCTGGTCTCTTTGTTGGCCATAGGCAACCAACCAATCCCTGTTTTACACTCCTGGCAACTTCTACTACACATAAAATAAATTTCATCTATATATATAAAACGATATATATAAATTATCTCACACACACACACACACACACTTTGAATAATTTTCTAAGCTTTTTAAAAAGCAAATAGAAAAGTTGGAACTTAACAGAACTATCACAAAGGCTCTGACACTTGCACTAATGGATTTATTGATAACAGTCTCAGGATGTTGTATTTGTATAACAGCAAACTAGAGAGAGATGGCATTTTGCTAGAGGGTTCCACATATTTCCTAAAGTATAAGAATGATGAAACACTATTAAAATCTAGCAGCCAAAATATCTTTTGCTCATACTTCCAGTAAATATCTACCCCATCCCTTCCAACTGTCCTATCACAACTTCTGAGCTTTTGTTTCGGTTCTACTTTCCTTCACCTTGCCAATTCCCAGTCACCGC
>NW_005841969.1:1470698-1471997 GCF_000455745.1 Alligator sinensis
CAGTATCTTAGGTCAGCCAGTCACAATCCTCTTCTGATCCACTTCTCTCTCTGGTCTCCACTAGCTTTCCTGCAAAACTTACTTATATTCCCCAACCCACTTACTCCAATCACAGGTTTGGGTTCTTTGTCCCATTTTGGTGTTCATCTAAAAACCCAGTACCGCCTCCTTGTCTTAGTCTCCTTGCCAATCAATTTTGATCTCCATCCTGCCTACCTCTTCATCCATTCTCTACCTCTCTTCTCCCACCACACTACTGGTCCCCATTCCCTGATTTGGGGGTAATCTACACTAGTTCCATCCAGTCCTAAACTTAAGAAATGATTGAGAGGCCTCTGCTGAAGAGATTATTCTAAAAAGGTTTCCCTGGTTTGGGAAAATTAGTAATTTTTCTTTTCACTAAAACTGATGACAAACTAAATTTTAAAAAATCTGATTCTTAATTATATAATATTCTTCTCATACCTGTACCCAAATCTTCAAAAAAGCTGGCTCAAAAATCTTACTACTTCAAACTTCCATGTTCAAAACACAAAATAACAGCAGAAGCAATTTTGCCACGTTTCTCAGCTACACTCTTCCATACTGCTGCCTGTAATAAATACCATAATACTGAAACATTAACAAAATATAAGCCCTATTTCTGGATGTTTATAAGGGGGGAGGGGAAATCATGTTGATGAGACAGCCTATAAATACAGTTTCCCCCTCTTCTCCCCACATCCCAATTTAAGATTTTCAGCTGTTTTAGCATTACTAGCTTAAAGAGCATCCCTAAAATTTACAAATTTTAAACTTTTTCTTCTTTCTCTTGTATCTTTTTTTTGTTCTATTAAATTATATCAATTGTCTCAATTTAACAACAGCAACGTGTATGTGAGCAGTGATGTTTGGACACAAAATTTGTGTCTTCTGCTTTCATTGCAGCAAGCGCTCTCTCCTGGGCGGTGCACAGAATAGAGCCACATTCAACCATCTCCAGCTGGGAGAATGGTTAACATGGGGACCAAATAGCAATGGTGGCAATAAATGATATCCCCACTGATTTCACTGGGACCATTCACATAGTTAGCCAGCCATGTGCTTATGCACTTTACTGAATATGGGGCTTTAAGAGATTAAGATAGAGGACTCAAAATACCCTCTGAAAGAAATGATCAAATATTTAGCAAAATTAATCCATTAAAGCAGTTTTCCTTATATTTCCAGAGTAAAGCATACCAATCATCAAAATACTTATATTTAAAAACTAATCTTCTGCACAGGCGCAGTACATTTTCTTTATTAATTTTCAGCAGG
>NW_005841969.1:1472028-1478501 GCF_000455745.1 Alligator sinensis
AGCACAGTATAATTATATAATAGGCTGAAATGGCTCAGGAACAAAATACAAATTAAAAAACAACAATCCACTGTATAATTACTTAATTACCCAAGAGACCAAAATGGCTCTAGAAAGACATTCCAGCTTATCAGGTACATACAGTAATATCTGTTTAAAAAAAACCAACCCTTCTCCCCCTCCCCACAAAAAACCCTCCAACCCCCTTCACTCCCCACAAACATGCTGAATTGCACAAACATTTTACCATAGTCTGCAAAAGCGCGCACAGTTTATTTGTACTTCTGGATCCAAATCTGACCCTGTCCTACACTTCAAACAAAACAGGAGTGTAATAAATAAAATATGATAGATTTAAACAAACCAAAGGAAGGGAGTGAAAAATTAAGATACCTGACACAATGTTTACCAACTATCTCTCTGAGAGTAGGGACCCCTAAGTAAAATTGTCTCCTTTCACAATTTAGGTTGGTATTCTGGACTTATTAGAACAATTTTTTGCTTTAATAGTTTGCTGCAGTTATGAAAGCCACAAAGAACTATTCTATATTGTACAGCAATTAAATAGGCATCATCTAATATTTCTAAGTGTTTTATGAAGAAAAAAAACAAACATTGACTCTATATTGATGAAATACCTAAGAGTATTTTACTAGCTATAGTGGTTGTAAAAAAAAAAACAACAACAACAAAAACCCCCTACGTAATAGTCCTTTATGTAAAATGTTTATCAAAGTTGTGTCAATTTTTTGTCATTTTCATAAAACATAAAGTACAATTGGATTTCATCCATTTGAATAAGTCAAATTCAGTACTACAGAAACTGAAGGTACAATTCAATGTAATGATTCATAGTTTCTCTAACAGAAAGATTCAGCAGTTTTCAATCGAGACCTTTATTCCTTCTCTGAATAAATGATGCCTGAAATTTTTATTCTTGTTCTAATGGAATTTCAATGGCCTTCACTGCAAATCTACTGGAAATTTTCGCATATTAAGTGGAAAAAATTAAATGATGTTAACCACATTTTAATGTGATTAACGCTGACAGGGTCATTATTTCTGCTAATCACTCAGTTTAAAAAGCTCAAACAAAACTTTGTAACAGACAAGGTTTTTTAATTTTTCTGCATATGTACAGCATGCAGTTGAGAATTTAAAAACACTACAGACTATAAAACCCAGCAGATGTCACAAAGAAAACACTACAGACTATTTCTACAACTGAAAATGGATTCCATTATATTAAATCTGGTGATAGAAAAGCAAATATGCAAATCTAAGTCTTGTATCTAAATCTTGATTCTTTGACCTCTCTCCTTCCCCCATTCCTCAGCTAAAGAAAAAAGAGGATAAGAGAATATATTTTGTGATTTTCACTTCTGTAGCTCTGTAAATATTTTGCTATTAAGAGGGAGGATTTTTTTTTTGCTTTACATCTGCACTAGGAAACAAAAATAAGAAATATATTTTACGTGCAACGCTTCAAATCCATTTCTTCAGCGTGCTCTTGTGCTATATTGATGACTTCAATATAAGATTATGGTTTTTACCCCTGATGGCAGCACAAGCTGGAGGATGGGACATGAGAAAGGTGGAAATCAAGAACTAGTACATGAAGGTGATATGGTTTAAAGTGGAAAATAGTATGCAGCTGTATGACATTCAGTATCTTGTAATTTTCTCCAGTGGTCAATCAATGACTGCACACAAAATTAAAGATGATCCTGCACATGTCACTGGTCTGGGTCTGATCCTTACAGTACTGTAGCCATTCCCCACTCTCTCAAGCTTGCTAGCTAAATAAACTGTGAGACCTAATGCAGCAGCTCCTTAAGACTGTAAAGGTGCAGATAAGCCTAGAATAGTGGGTAGATGTAATCAGAAAATAGCCATAAGTCTGTCTTGTTAGCATGCATTTTCTTGATATGTATCAATGTTTTCTATAAAGCATCTAAAGTTGTGATTAACTGCATGCCACCCCTTAAACAAATGTTCTTTTACAATAATTACTGTGTATTCTCACTATATTGTCACTTTTATAACTAACCACCTCTCTTGAAATGTGCTTTAGTGCCAGAAAAGGTCATGCATATCCACCAGCTCTTACCTAAAGAATAAAAGATATTAATCTAGATGAAAAGATTTTAGTGCACAAACTCAACTTTGGACACAAGAAGTTGTGGTCATACTTTAATTAGTTTAGAAAAGTATGATAATCTACAACTGAACCTACAAAATTCAAATTGATTCAAGATGATCCATCTGATAGCATAGATAAATATCAACCTTAGCAAATGACAAGATATGGAAAGAGGTAAATAAATATTACTTTCTGTATTTTGATTGCTTCTTCAACCTAAGAGAAACCATTAACTACCATATTTACTCAACTATAAGATGAGATGCCCTCCCATTCAACATAGGGGAAAAAGCTCCTCATTTTATATTCACATAAGAAGCAGAGTGGGGACCAGAGGACTGCTGACTCTGACCCACAGCAGCCTCCTGCCCCCCTACCCCTTTCCTTTCCCCTTACTATCAGGTACAGCTCAGCTCAAGTTCAGGCTGGGGTCTCCCCTAAGCATAGAGAACAAAGAAACTTTTTCCCTTGCCCAACCAATCAGCACTGCTGACACTGCTGCATTGCCTGCCCAGCCAATCAGCATTACTGACAACACTGCATGGTGCTCTGCAAAGGAGCAGCCTGAGCAGATACTGGAAGTAAAGGGGGGGGGGAAGAGGCAAAGACTGGGGAGCAGAAGGGAAGGGGAACAGACTCAGGGGAGCTGGGGGAGATGAATGCGGGGGTAAGTAAGGCTATAGTGGAAAGAAGTGGGCAGGGCAGATGGCAAGGGGGCCACCTGACCCCCCCCCCCCCCCCCCCCCCCCAACCACTACCTTCCCTGCTGTAGCATGGTGGGGGAATGTTGGTTTTCAAGACAACTTTCCAATACTTAGATTCTATACCTGGAACATTATAACAAATTTATACATTTCCATATATAGCATCTAATTATTGGGGGGATGTTTTCTATTTGAGTAAATATGGTTTACAGCTACATATGCAGAAACTTTATCCAAAACTATTTTTAATATCTTCCTTTGGTGAAATACCCTTTTGCATATAGGTTTATGGGTTTACTTTATGATCACAGTAAAAATGCTAAAAGAAACCATAGTACATATCCATAAAAAAATCCTTTCATATATAATTTATTGCTACATTGTTGGGAATCAGTTTTCCAGTATTCCTATTTCAATGCTGTTTTTAGTGCATGTACTTTCGCTTCAATATATTTTATAAACAAGAAAAAGCATCAAAACTAGACTAATCATCTACAATTGAGAAATGAATCATTTTAATATTAACATCACTTTATAGCTGTAGTCCTTGTATTTTCAAAAGAAATATTATGGGTATTGTTGGACTTTCTGGTTTTAGTGTGATGCCATGCACTAGTGCATCAACTAATAACCTCACAGAATTCTTGTGCTCATCTAAAAAGGGTCCCTGCTGAATGTCCTAATGCATCTTATTGTGAATCTTCAGCAAATAAAACTTCATGTATGAGCTCATGATGTGCTTTGCTGCTGGAAAGTCACAGACTCTGTGGGAAGCTTTTTATCTTCCCAGCAGTCAGTTCTCTCAGAACATCAGTGCAGCTACTGTAGTTACCTGTAGATTACTTGTATTTTCTCACATCTGTGTCCAGCAATCTAAACCATGATGATAAAGGGTCATTAGGTTTTGAGTGAGGAAGGGGATGGACTAGACAATTTGCTCTGATAAGCTCCTTGTTGTGAGCTCCGGTTTAGAATGTGAAATGCAGGGTATGTACACTCTAAACTGGAACAAAAATAGTTTACTCAAAATGGCAATTAAAAAGCATGCTGTTAATATATTTTAAATTACTTTAATACAACCTCCTATCCTTTAGTTTTCAATTAATAATATTAAGGTAAAATAATTTTCTCATGGTAAAAAGTGCATCAATGGTCTATTAACCACAAAAGAATTCAGGTACAATTACTAAGATAACTGCTGTTTGGAGCACAGCAAAGCAATTTCCCACAGTGGGACTTACAGTTCAATTTACCAGTTGGGAAAATATTTTGTGCTCTGTAGTGGTCTAGAGAGTTAACAGTTATAGGTAACATTTGAGCAGTGTTATACTTGGAAAAAAGTTTCTTCAACCCAAATAGGTGTTTTAGACTTATCTATCTCCAAGAATACATGTTTTTCCCAACATTTTTCTAAGTAGTATTTCAAGCTTTTCCATTAACATTAAATGCAAATTCCATGAAAAAGCCAATGGATTTTTTTTCACTGGAAGTCTTTTTCAGTTTACAACTATATGCTCTAGGATACTGGGGAGCACTAATACAATATGTCTGCCACAAAACAAAGCTGGCCTTCAATTATATTGCATAATATATATCAGTCATAAGGTACTCTTAAACAGATGATAAAATAACTAAAATTACTGATTTATGTTATTTTGGAAAAAAAATGGACAGCCATAGATCTCCAAATGAAAGCAAGCTGGGACCTTATGTCATGGTTCCAAAACACAATGATGGTGATCTGCTAACAAACTCGGGAGGATGGCATCAGCCTCTATCTTTAAATATTTACAATTTAGTATTATTTAAAGGTCCCAATTAGTATCTAGCTTTACCTTGAGGAATGTATGAACAGATACAAAGACATGGTCCTTGTTTTAAAGCAGTGATTCTCAAGGCACCTTGGGGTACCTTGAACTCCTTTCAAGACAGCCACAGGTTACCATGCAGTATTAACACTATTAGGTGTGCAAACATGATCCATAAGATGAACCTAGAGATTTCAAATAAGAATCAATGGTCTTAAAAACTTTCTGAACTATTATGGTCTGTCCGAGTTCTTTGCAACAGATGAATCACTAATATTTTCCATAGTTAAACAAGAAATGAAAGCTAAGAGCTAGTATTCTCCAAGGGGTGCCTTGAGTCTCATAAGGGGTATCTTGAGTCTAAAGAAGGGTGTTTTGGGTGTAAAACATTGAGAACCATTGCTTTAAAGAGCCACAGTCCTTTTCCTGTTGCCTGGGTCAAAGGACAGAGTACGTCAGAAGAAAGAGAGAAACATGTCTATAAAAAATATAATCACACACACACACACACACACACACACACACACACACACACACACACACACAGTCCACTGTTCAAAATTAAAGATGAAAATAAATACATACTTGATTGATCTAATATTAGATCATCATCTTAGACAGCGTGAGCAAAAGTCCAGTCGTTTCTAAAAAGGCAATGAAAAATATCTTCGTTTTGAGGATTTATATCCTAGTCTACTCTTTACTAAGAGAAATATAAACTATAAATGATTTCCATAAAAAAGATCCACTCACAAATTAAGCTGCTGAAACTAAACTGTTCATTCACATGGGATTTTCTACCATAGTTGGATCTAATGTATATATTTTAAAGAAACCTTCTTATCTTATTTACTTTTCTTTTAACATAAATACTTGTGCTGGTTTTAGCTGCTGCTAGAATCAGCTGCACATATTGCAATTATTACTATATATCCCTTGATTAAAGGCCAGGTACAAATAAAATTCAACATTTAGGTAACTAACATTAACAGCCTACATCATCTGAGAAAATGAATCCTTAATAATTATTCATACACCAAGCAACTGTAAACCTAAATCATTTCACAAGACCTGAATGTGTCAAGAACTTTGACAATTATGACTGGAGCCAGGAAACTGCAGCACTGCAGAATTTCTTATGAATTTCTCCAGTTACTTTTTATAAATGCTGTCCTAGATGACAGCTTAATGTGTACCACATGCAATATTTATTCTTCTTCAGTGTCAGACTGTCTAGCCATCCAAGAGAATACAAAGAATGTCACTTATTAGGATAAAAGCACAAGGAAGGTAATCAAGGACATATGTAACATCAGCCAATCATGCCCTATTTCAACATCCTCTTCCATTCATAACAGTTCAACAATTATTTGCTTACTGATAACTTGCTTTCAGGCTGTTTGTGTTCCCCATAATGGTGGTTTGCATTTATTTTGCTCTTTAGAATTGGACACTTGCTGTGCCATGCATGTTTGTCAAAACTTTGTATCTTCTGTCAGAAATAGCTTACCATATCAAATCATTTCTATTTGTCAGAAGCTACTAATAGAACAATCCAGTTACCCTCCATGTCAGTGGGGCATTGAAATAGCTAGAAATCAAAAACAAAGGCTACCATACAACTCCATGTAATATGCTGCTGCAAGATATGTAATTAAAAACATGTTTCCATTTAATATATTTTTCAAGCACTTAAATGTGATGGGAGCCCTAATAATATCCAAGGTAAAAGAACAGGCTTTTGATCAAAATAAAATAATAAAAGATACCAGAGATACTGTACACGTTATTAACTTTTTTATATTGTATAAATAGATT
>NW_005841969.1:1478532-1490102 GCF_000455745.1 Alligator sinensis
TTTTTATTTATTTTATAAAACTGTGATATGGAATGTCTATATATACAGGCTTTTTCAACCGACTCCAATCTGTTTGATGAGTGAGTCGTGGAAAATCAGTAATTCAAAAAGACAAATAGAGACAGGCTGATAGAGGGAGCCAAAGACAAACATTTATCACCCAGAAAAGTTATTTTTTTTAAATAATTTAAAGAAATCCTAACAAATTTCCTGGGATACAAAGATCTTATTTAATAAAAACAAGTATGATTTTTTAGAGACAATGACACTGAATACATGCTAAGGGATATGGTTTGGCCCCTATTTTTTTTCAAAATTAGATATTTAATCTTTATATATATATGGGTTTAAATACACTCTGTCTCAAAACTCCAGCACCATTTTATTGTATGAGAACAAGAGCCTGATTCCAGAAAGTGCTATTGATTAATCCATTTCTATTGCCCAAGTTAAGTTGCATCAAAAACAAAGAAAAAACCCTCAAAAAGACCCCCCCCAAAAAATTACAAAAAACAAAAGACCCAATGAGTGTGTGTACAATTGGAAACTGATATCTCTAAAACATGTCTTTAGACTGAAAAAAAAACCCTTTAAAAAACTAGCTAGAAAAGGGAAAAAATTTCAAACATTACCTTTGGGAAGTACCCTAGATATTTAAATGGCTATATGTAATAATCTAGAAGTATTAATAATATTGTTAAGGATATAAAACAAAACATTCTTAATCTAACACCCATGTTTTAAAAGATTGAACTTTAAAGGTGCCTTCTCCAATTTGTATAACAGGAATAATCTATTTTATTCTTTTTGAAAAATGCTAACATCAATTTTGTATTCACTAAACGTTTGTAACTGAATCCCAAGGTTTTACTGTTTAAGATCAAACTCTAACATAAAATAATTTAAAATGAAGACTCTATGATACATAAAAGCATAAAAATAGTTATATTCTTTCCTTAAACATAAATTGTACTTGTTGAAAAAAACATAGGTAAAATGAAACATTATCATATCTGTACAAGAAAACTGAACTGTAAAATCCTGTCGAAAAGTAAAAACTAATAATAAAATCATATCATGTATGTAAGGCTTTAAAAAGATCTAGGCACCTGAAAGCTATGGCTGTCAACAGCAGAACAAGAGCTTACTTAAGTGAAAAGATAAACCTGAAATAAAATGCACGCCAAGGCCACAACAGTTTATATCCAAATGGATAAAGGAATTTCCTTGCCTATAAATTATGTTTCTGTTCATGGGATACAACATTCTGGATTGATTGATGTTTCCCGTTAGCTCTAAAAGTATGGCTGTCAAACATGGAGCCCACAGAGCCACTTTATTTGGCCCGCAAAATCGCTTTATCCAGCTCACTGGGCTCCAGCAAGCCACTAGAAGTTGTGGGACATGGTCTGCCACAGAATTTAAGACCTTGTAGTCCTGCTGGCTGTGGCCATTCGTGGTGAGTTGGCTCACTGCTGCCTTCCCTAGACCTCTCCCCTGGACCTACTGCTGCTAGACCCCTCTTGCTGCTGCCGTCAGACCCAACTCCAGACACCTCACCTCCTCGGGGCTTACCACTGCCATCTTTAGATCCCTCGCCCTTACCATGGTGGTTATCATGGCTGCCACCCATGCCTGGACTGGATTCAGCCTGCAAAGAACCCTGTAATCCAGATCCAGCCCAGGGCCCCAAGTCAGTCTGACACCCCCGGATTGTGAGCTTCAGGACACAAGGGTGTTGGGGATCCACTGTGGGCTAAAAATGAAATAGATGTGCCTTTGGCAGTGGAAACTGACCAGATGCTCTGTGGCTCTGCACTCCAAACATGAGGGGGAAGAAGTCCCTGACAGATATAGTTCCCTAGATGACTAGCCAATCACTACCTGTTCTCGGGACACTGCAGATGCGGGCCCCTACAAAGCATACTAGGATCACTGCACATTAGGCCCCTGCTTGTGGAGCACCAACAGTACATATTCTTGCCTTGCTCTGTGGTGCTATAAATGACTGGGCACTTAAACAGCTGTATACATGTTTCCTGCTACATTTTTGTGGTGCTGCAAATTCCACGAAAATTCTTAGCATTTCAAATTAATGCCTTTCCAAACCCCCAGTTAAAGTTAAATCTTTTTCAAATATCCCATGTTTTAACTCATTATGGCTGATATTTGAGGATTTCTTGGTGTTCTGGTGGAGAGAGCCCCATGTGAAGGGACTGCAGCATCTCCATTCTTTAGAATAAGGTACATACAACTGTACAGCCATTATATACAGCACTGGAAATTATTGTGCTGCTGAGAAGTTGCTGTTGGAAAGAGTTAATATTTTATTATGGAACCGCCATATTTTTTTTTGCAACCAACTGCTTGAATGGCTGTACACTCACTTTTGCAGCACAGAAAGGTATATTACTTGTAAATGTAAGGCCAGTTCACGGCCTGACAGTAGAGCTGTGTGAAACGGCTGTGTTTGAATTCGGTTTTGGATTTGGCATTTTGGAGGACAGTGACTCGCTTTGGTGTTTCAGATCACACTCCTGTTTTGTTTCTGCCACATCTGTTTCAGAGATTCGGCTCTGCCAAATTTACTCCGAATCTGTTTTGAACAGGCTGCAAGGGAAGCTTTGCGCAGCCCTACCCAGCAGGGATAGTAGGATGGGGCTGTGGGTGGCACGTCTGGGGGAGGGCCGCTGCCCTCCATGCAGGCCAGGAGACCCCCGCACAGATCTCTGATCCCTATCACACTGGGTAGTGGGGCAGGGAAGCAGCACAGAGCAGCAAGCAAGCTGCTGGTTCCTGCTGCATGACTCAGCTCGGCAGGAAGCAGAGATCTGCACCAGGGGTCTCCCTCCACTGCTGCTCACCCCACGCTGCCCAGCAATGTGGGCCTGCACGGGGTGGGCAACAGCGGTGAGGAAACCCCAGCACGGATCTCTGCTACCCTCAGGGCCAGGTCATGCAGCAGGGACCAGCACTGCCCTGCCATGCAACCTAGTTCTGCAGGAAGCAGAGATCTGCACCTGGGGTCTCCTCACTGCTGCTGCCTGCACCGTGTCACCAAGGCAGTGCGGGGTGGGCAGCAGCGGTGAGGACACTCCTGGCACGGATCTCTGCTCCCAGCAGAGCCAAGTCATGTGGCAGGGCAGCAGTGTACAGCTGTTTCCTGGCAAGCTCATCTCCAAAACTCTGAAATTTTCCAAAACATTTCAGATGCCTCGTTTAGTTTTGGAGCTGTTTCTGAGCCTTCTGTTTCGATTTGAATTCGGTGTTTCAGGTGCCGAAGGAGCTCAAAACACCTACAAAACAAAACAGCTGCCAAAATTTCGCACAACCCTACCTGATAGAATTCAATAGGCCCACTAGGACAGATGAACACTTGGCAGCAAGAACAACATCAAAGTAACACATGTTCTGAACTGTCTTTCATAAGCTTACAGGTACAAAAAAAAATAAATCACTTTTCTGCAAATCAGACATGCCAACTGGAATCAATAAATCATCAGGGGAAAGTTACTTACTAATTGGGACATCGCTTAGAATGTTAGTATTACAGCAAGATTGTTAGCAGTGCCTTGTCAATGTCTCTACATAAGTCTCCAACGAAGTAATAAGAGTCTCAACATTTTGGAACAGTGAAAAATATGAACAAATCTTTAGCTTGGGTAAAAATTTTGAACCAGAATTGCTCTACTGGCCTTCCTAATTCACTAGTAAAAAGTTGTTACAATTGCTGATGCATCTACTTTGAGGTCAAAAACTTATACTCAGAGGGACTGAATATCTCAGAGCAGCAGCAACATACCAGAAGTATAAAGTACCCTGTACAAAGCATAAAGCCAGCTTTAAAGAGATTTAGAAATTTGTACTTCAAGGCTAGGGACAGACATTACACATAACACAGTTTAAGTGATCAGAAACTATTTTAAAACTGTAACAGAACGTAAGTTCAGAGCACATAAACCAGTTCAAAATGGCCGAAACTGGTTTAAGATAAACCTGGCTGAATGTAGTATCAGACTTAACTGATTTGGATCAAACCAGTTTATGCAATGTCTGTCCCAGACCCCTTCCTGGTTTAAGTTAAGCCAGAGTCTCCCAGCATCCCAGATGCTTTGTGGTGCTGGGCTGGGCTGGGTTCTGCTCTCTGCTCCAGAAAACAGGACTGGCCCAGCTGCTTCTGCTCCCTACCCAGAGCTCCGGGGGAGACTGCAGGCACAGTAGGGTCTGCCGTGCTGCCCCCTGCCCCCTCGCTGCTCAAGCAGGGATTCCCCCCTCCCATCTTCCACAGCATGGACCCCAGCCCCACGGACCCTAGGCATGTGGTATGCTAGCTAATGCCGAGAGGCGTCTCTTGGCGTGCACGTGTCTTCAATTTCATTGGGACAGGCAGACAGAACAGTGTCCACTTAGGGCTTTTTGGAGCTAATCAACAGGTCAGCTGGTTATGTCCCTCCATTCCTTGGAAAAAGGAAGAGCTTGAACTGATGAGAAAGGCTTTTGTTTTGTTGAAGGGCTGCTAAACACTGTGGTATCAGCCCCCTGCTCACTCCCTCACCTGCCAGGTTTGCAGACAGTACGAAGGAGAGAGAGAGAGAGAGATTGGAAAGCTCAGTATCAATAAAAACAGATGCATACACTGCACATCCCCCTTTGCCTCAGAGTGCTAGCCCAGGGCTGGGGGCTGGCAATACTCCCACCCCTTCAGCAGCGAGCTGAGAAAAGCCTGGGACAGTGAAGGCAAGGTGGGGGTTTATACCCCGCCCTAATCAGAACATCCTGCCAGGGCCTGGCCACACCCTCCCCCTAAGCTTAGCACTTTGGGAGGGAAGACAGAGCTACTCTAGTGTCCCCCAGCTTCTAGCCTGCAGTCCATTGAGAACATCTGTGCAGTTGCAAACTGATTCAACCTAGGCAGGTCAGACTAACCTGCAAAGCTTGAATCAATTCAGGCTCAGGCTTTTTAATGTCTGTCCCTAACCCAAAAGGCAAACCTGGCCATCAGAGCCTTCTATATGGTATTTTCTTGCATGTAACCTGCACTTCCCTACTCAAAAAGCAACTGTTGGAAATTGCATGTGAAAAATGTGCTGGAAATTATATGTGAGAAATAGAAGAGCAGTTTCGGTCCATTAAAGACAAAAGTGAAATTAAAACCTGCGCATGACTCTCAGAGAGCAGAACAACAATTAGGCTCTACTCCCTAGGTGCTGATACTTAGTTGTTTACTACATGGAAACATCTTTTTTCCTTCATTCTGTCTTTCAAAATGAAAGTATGTATTACATTTCCAGACATATATATGCGAGAAAATACAGCGACTAGGCAAGGTATTTTTTATTTTGCCATTTATAATAAATTCTTGTTAGCATTCCTAATAGCAAATGAAAATAAACTCCTTCACAATCACAGTCATTTATAAGCATACCTCTTAATTTTCAAACTTGCCAGTGTGTGATCCAAGGAATAAAAACAGGTAAACACCTGTACTTTGTTGTGCACTGTGCCATAATTAAGAGATTATAATATTTTTACTACTAAAAAGCCACAGGGATATTTTCTTTGTGCTTCATTTTTTTTAGAGAGTGAAAAATAAATTCCATCATGTACAATGGAGGATCTTTGCAGGCCCGTCCAGTGGGGTGTGAATTCTAACCCAGTTCTATTCACACTAAACAAGTAATTGTTTTCCATGATATGGTCTATATGTGACAAACACTACGCCAGTGGGCAATTTCCTAGACAGCTGAACGTTGGAATTCAGGAGCCTTCAGTTCTTTCATCTTTATAACAAATGTTCCCTAGTGGTTAGACAGGATGGTGAATCTCACAGATTTAACACATTCTATAAAGCACCACAGCTCAGCTGATGAAACTATTCCTGGTTCTACTTCTGCCATTTGAGGTTGTGTGGCTGTAAAATAGGACAAGTTTGCCCCCCGTGACTACACTAAGATGGTCATCATTTTCCAGGATGGGCTGGAGATCATTAATGTTGTGTCCAAAATGTTCAGGCTGTAGGACCTGTAGGTAACCACCAAAGGGACTCCATTGTCCTTGTTTCAGAGTTGGCATTGTAGCAAGTCAGACCAGGCTCTGAGTCTGGCTCTGTTGATTTGACTGGCTATGGTTTTAGTATTTTATTTTAAGTTAGGAATCCATGCTCCAGATCTCAGTCAGTGGGATCAGAGTAGATCAGAGTTGTAATGTAGAGCTTGTTTGTAGACAATGGATCTAGTAGTGCTTAAGATGAGAGCTACTGGCATGGAGGCAGCTGCAGCACTTGGGAGTTGGTTTCTGATGCAATGTGGGGGTGGTATAGCCATTACAAACTTCCAGTGTCCAAGAAATGAATTTGCTGGGTGGAGAATTCCAGAGTTAGTCTGATGGAGAGGTGAAAGCTGTTAAAATCTTGGTGGAATTACTCTATAGATTTCTCCCCATGTGTCCATATGATGAAGATGTATAACTTAAATATATCAGGGGGATGAGAGGGCAGCTGCAGAGGAAGCAGACTTCAAGGTCTGTCATAAATATATTGGCATATTGGACAGCCATACATGTGCCCATGGTAGAGCCATTAATTTGTTGGAACAAGGAGGTCCCAAAGTTGAAATAGGTGTGTGTGAAGACAAAACAGGAGAGTAAAATGGAAAAAGAAGCAGTGTTCTTGTCAGGGATAATGTTCTTTATGACTGGTAAGCCATCGTTAATGGGGGATGTTAGCGTACAGAGATACGACATCCATGGTGGCTAATATGGTGGTAGCTAGAAGCTTGTCAGTGCAACAGTTTTTTTTAATAGTTGTGTATTTCAAGTAACTGGCAGCTCCCGTGGCATGGGAATACAATATGTTCAACATAGCCAGAAACTCCCTCCATAAGGTGCCAATGCCAGAGACAATGAGATGTGCTGAGTTGCCAGGTTTGTGGATCTTGGGTAGCAGTTGTCTAGCCTGGGCTCTGGGGAGGTAGAAACATCAATTCTCTCTTGTGCTTCCAGAGGTAGTGTTTTAATAGTTTATTTAGTTCATTCTGTTATTGTGCTGTGGGGTCCGCCATCAGAAGTTTGTAAATGTCTGGGCTAAAAAGTTCTCTCTCAGTTGCAGCCCCACTCTGGACCTTCTTTCTGCCTCTGCACCAACTCTCAGATTGCCAAACACCAAGAACACTTACATTACCACCTCAGTCCTGAAGAACAGAAAGCTATACTCAGTCTTAGAAACAACCCTGATATTGTCACACAACAGGCTGAAAAGGGAAGTCGGGGGTGCCACTATTGTTAAGGACAAAACAGCATACATCTGGCCAAGGAACTGTAAGATGAGGTAAATTTTCTAAGGAGTTTTAGCTATCTACAGTTGTGGATATTTCAAAATTTGGAAAATTTTGCACACTAAGCAGCAAGAAGGTAAACCCTAAAGCATTGGTTTTAACACATTTAATGCATAACACCTTTTCTTCCATGTACTTTAACAATGATTTGGATGGGGGAGTGAAAAGCTCACTGGCCAAGTTCACAGATGACACCAAGTTATGGGGCAGTGTGGTCACATCAGAAGATAGGTTGCAGATACAGGTGAACCTTTAACAGGCTCAAGAGTTGGGCAGACCGGAAACAGATGAAGTTTAACATGTCGAAGTATAAAGTGCTCCATCTGGGGCCAAACAACCCTCAACATACATACAGGCTTGGTGGTGACAGCTTGACTTGCACCATGGCCGAAAGGGACTTAGGGGTAATGACTGACCATCGCATGAATATGATCCGTCAGTGTGAGGCGGTGGTCAGCAGAGCAAACACCACACTGACATGCATCAACAGATGCATCTCATGTAAAACTAAGGAAGTGATACTCCCACTGTATTCAGCACTGGTGAGACCACAGTTGGAGTACTGAGTCCAGTTCTGGGCACCGCACTTTAATAAGGATGTGGAAAAACTTGAGAGGGTCCAGAAAAGAGCCACTCATATGATCAGAGACTTGCAAGGCAAGCCATATGAGGAAAGGCTGAGGGACCTGAGCCTCTTTAGCCTAAAGAACAGAAGGTTGAGAGGGGATTTAATAGCAGCTTACCGCTATATCAGGGGAGTGCATCAGGAGCTTGGCTCACTACGGCTGTGCGAAATGACACCGTTCTGTTTCGACTTGAGTTTCAAGGTTTCGACAGAACAGTGTTTGTTTCGAATTTAATTTCGATTTGAAACCGCTGTTCCATTTTGCTTTGTCAAAACAGTGACCCTGTTTTGACGTTTCGTCCATATACTATAATGGGGAAGCTTGAAACGGTCTCTATCATCTGGCACGCAGACAGGGGCCTGCAACCCCAGAAGGGTTGCGGGGGCTGTGCCAGTCCTCCCGGGGCTGGGGCTGCAGACTCCCCGATCTGCCTGCCAGATGAGGGAGGGAAGCCGGGTGCTGCCACCTGGGACTGGGGAACTGAGGAAGGGAACTGAGCCCGATTGCTCAGTTTCCCTCCCCAGCGCTAGATCAGGCTGGGGAAAGGAACTCAGCCCAGCTGAGCTGAGCTCCCCTCCCCAGCACTATGATAGGGCTGGGGAAAGGAACTGGGCTCAGTTCCTTTCCCCAGCCCGATCCTAGCACTGGGGAGGGGAACTAAGTGATCAGGCTCAGTTCCCTTCCCCAGCCCGATCGCAGCGTGGGGGACGGGAACTGAGTGAGCCCAGGCTCAGTTCCCTTCCCCTATGCTGTGATCGGCTTCCCACAGCCAAGAGGCAGGGAGAGCCAGGGCTACATTCCCAGCTGAGCCACATGGGGCTGTGGAGCCACTGGGAATGCAGTCCTGGTTCTCCCCAATCTCGCACCACCTGGCTGCTTTGAAACTCGAAACGTTTCAGAACTTTCAAAACCTTTCAACTAGCCTCATTTTGTTTCGAGGCTATTTTGAAGCCCTTCGTTTCAATTCGATTTCACTGTTTTAACCTCAAAATTAATTGAAACAGTGTCAAATTGAAACAGCCAGTGAAATTTCATCCCCGGGGAAGACCAGGACTAATGGATACAAACTCCTGGAAGGCTGATTCAGGCTTAATAGCAGGAAAAACTCCTTCACAGTCAGGGTGCCCAGACTGTGGAATAAACTCCCTCCTAGGGTGGTGCATTTACCTACCCTGAAGGTTTTCAAGAAGAGACTAGACAATCACCTCACTGGGGTCACCTAAACCCAGTTGTCTTCCTGCCTAGAGCGGGGGAGCTGGACCTGATGATCTGTAACGTCCCTTCCAGCCCCTAACAATCTATGAATCCATGTACTGCCTATGGCCATAAGAAAGGCAAATATTTTCCCAAAAAGGGTATTCCCCCTGACCTCTTATCGTGTAGTCCCTGTTTATGTAGACTTCCTTATATTAAATGATTATGTATACATTTGCCAATGATTCTGTTTTTTCCTAGCTTACTCCTAGTCAACAGGAGTAGACTAGGAGTAAACCAAAGTCAAAGAAACTGAGTATTAGAAAGTTTTATATTTATCGATGTTATTTGTCATTTCTAAGTGAAACTGGCAGCGATGTCTGTAGTTTAAGCTATATAACACTTGCCATTATATAATCTTGATGTCAGCTGCATGTAAAATAGCCCAATTTTATCCATTTGACCTGACAGTTTTCCATGTTCTCTATCTCAGGTAGAAAAAAAATTAAATTTAGCAAAAACGATTCCGTTTCTTCCAAGAACAAGAGAGAAAAAACTTAGGCAGGATTACCAATACTAAAAATATTCCAACTGGTTCTCTGAGAGTTCTAGGACCTCTAGCCTAGTGTCCCATACTTTATGCTCTATACATTTGATCCAATAAAAGGTTCACAAACAATCCTCAATTCTCGCTAATCAATCCAAGCTCAGGTAAGTTTATTCAAAGCTTACTGCTAAAGTTTCTACGTCTGCCAACTAAACATGTGCTGTGAGCTGAATACATATAAGACTCATATATTGAACAACAGAAACCACAGCCAAAGTTAAAAAAATGTACAGAACAAACATATACAGAAGCATATATGGAAAGAAAAACTTCCAAAACAAAAATATTTATACTGCACATAAAATTCTTATTGTGGGGAAAGGATGAGACACAATGAATCATAGATAGCAGATGTTAGTCATGTCACTCAGTGCGCGCAGTGGTAGACAGCACTTAAAGTGGTAAGACCAAAAGAAGAAACTAAGTAGAATAAACTCCCTAGACCAAGGGAGTCCAACTCATTTGTCCCCGCAGGCTGACTAAGTGGCAGTGGACTAGTCCAGGCTGGATCAGGCCCATGGACTGCCCACCCCCCACCTGCATGCCTGATCTAACACAGGTAGCACCCCCCAGAATGCCCACCTGAGCAGGACCTAGGGCCTGCTTGAACAAGTGCCATGGGTGGTGCACATACTGGACAATGCTCACAGGGATGGTCCACTACAGCAAAAGGGGCATCACCAGGAGCCATATTAAAAGCTTTGTGGACCAGATCCTGCCCATGAGCTATGTTTGACACCCCTGCCATAGACCTTTCTATCCATCAATGACGTTCTTAGTCAAAGACAGGCATTTCTATTATACCAAGAGATATGTAAGTACAGACCTTTTAGCACCTTTCCTTTAGTGAAAAGGAAAAAGCAGGCAAACATAGAAAAAATATGTTGGAAATGTTAGTTCGTTCCAACAGCAATTTCTCAGTAGCATAACAATTTCAAGTGCTACACATAACACCTGCCCAGTTATGCAGGGCACCAGAAGGCATTCTTCAGTTCTACAACATTCTGAGAGGCAAAAGTGTAGTGAGCAGCCAGGGTTGGGGGGAGAGAAATGAAGGTTTGCTGACCACTGTAGACCAGGGGAGTGAGGGCAGGGTTAGGGGAAGGGAAGAGTTACCTTCCTGGGCTACTGCTGCTGCAGGCCTGTGGCTGGGCTGCCTGGGAGCCAATCCTGGTGCCATTTGCTCTCTCTGCCCCAGATACATATTAGTTACCAGGCTGTGCCTGCTCTGGCAAAGGCTCCTGGTGGGGTAGGGGCAGTGCACCATCCTGTTCACCCCATTCACCTCTACCGCAGCCCCCAGATACACTACTTGGTGCACTGCTGAACTGATCAGCTCCTTTGGTTGTGCAGGGAGAGCACAGAGCTGCCCATGCTGTGGCAAAGACTCCCAGCAGGGATGATTCTGATACCCCATTGTAGGATGATGCTGGCACCCTGGGCCTGGGCCTGATGCCCTGCTTTCCCTGCCCTAGTTACACTACTGCCAGGAGGGTGTACTTCATGCTCACATCCTTCCCCCCAGGGAGGTGGTCAGCACCCACATTCTACTGCCCCAGGAGGCAGAACTGAGAAAACCAACTACCATGCAGTCACACTGCTCAGCCCCGTCCTCTCTGTCCACGTGTGGTGGCAAGATGCCCCGCTAGGCTCCCGAAGGGGAGGGGGCAGTTCCTGCAGGCCCCAAGCCATACAAGCAAACCCCCCGCCAGGGAAACTTACCTCCAGGGGCGCAGCCAGAGCCGGAGCAAGAGCCGCAGCTACACGAGCCGGCATTATGCCGGCTGATTAATCAGCTGGTCCCCAGGCAGG
>NW_005841969.1:1490660-1497579 GCF_000455745.1 Alligator sinensis
AGCCCGATCCTAGCACTGGGGAGGGGAACTAAGTGATCAGGCTCAGTTCCCTTCCCCAGCCCGATCGCAGCGTGGGGGACGGGAACTGAGTGAGCCCAGGCTCAGTTCCCTTCCCCTATGCTGTGATCGGCTTCCCACAGCCAAGAGGCAGGGGGAGCCAGGGCTACATTCCCAGCTGAGCCACATGGGGCTGTGGAGCCACTGGGAATGCAGTCCTGGTTCTCCCCAATCTCGCACCACCTGGCTGCTTTGAAACTCGAAACGTTTCAGAACTTTCAAAACCTTTCAACTAGCCTCATTTTGTTTCGAGGCTATTTTGAAGCCCTTCGTTTCAATTCGATTTCACTGTTTTAACCTCAAAATTAATTGAAACAGTGTCAAATTGAAACAGCCAGTGAAATTTCATCCCCGGGGAAGACCAGGACTAATGGATACAAACTCCTGGAAGGCTGATTCAGGCTTAATAGCAGGAAAAACTCCTTCACAGTCAGGGTGCCCAGACTGTGGAATAAACTCCCTCCTAGGGTGGTGCATTTACCTACCCTGAAGGTTTTCAAGAAGAGACTAGACAATCACCTCACTGGGGTCACCTAAACCCAGTTGTCTTCCTGCCTAGAGCGGGGGAGCTGGACCTGATGATCTGTAACGTCCCTTCCAGCCCCTAACAATCTATGAATCCATGTACTGCCTATGGCCATAAGAAAGGCAAATATTTTCCCAAAAAGGGTATTCCCCCTGACCTCTTATCGTGTAGTCCCTGTTTATGTAGACTTCCTTATATTAAATGATTATGTATACATTTGCCAATGATTCTGTTTTTTCCTAGCTTACTCCTAGTCAACAGGAGTAGACTAGGAGTAAACCAAAGTCAAAGAAACTGAGTATTAGAAAGTTTTATATTTATCGATGTTATTTGTCATTTCTAAGTGAAACTGGCAGCGATGTCTGTAGTTTAAGCTATATAACACTTGCCATTATATAATCTTGATGTCAGCTGCATGTAAAATAGCCCAATTTTATCCATTTGACCTGACAGTTTTCCATGTTCTCTATCTCAGGTAGAAAAAAAATTAAATTTAGCAAAAACGATTCCGTTTCTTCCAAGAACAAGAGAGAAAAAACTTAGGCAGGATTACCAATACTAAAAATATTCCAACTGGTTCTCTGAGAGTTCTAGGACCTCTAGCCTAGTGTCCCATACTTTATGCTCTATACATTTGATCCAATAAAAGGTTCACAAACAATCCTCAATTCTCGCTAATCAATCCAAGCTCAGGTAAGTTTATTCAAAGCTTACTGCTAAAGTTTCTACGTCTGCCAACTAAACATGTGCTGTGAGCTGAATACATATAAGACTCATATATTGAACAACAGAAACCACAGCCAAAGTTAAAAAAATGTACAGAACAAACATATACAGAAGCATATATGGAAAGAAAAACTTCCAAAACAAAAATATTTATACTGCACATAAAATTCTTATTGTGGGGAAAGGATGAGACACAATGAATCATAGATAGCAGATGTTAGTCATGTCACTCAGTGCGCGCAGTGGTAGACAGCACTTAAAGTGGTAAGACCAAAAGAAGAAACTAAGTAGAATAAACTCCCTAGACCAAGGGAGTCCAACTCATTTGTCCCCGCAGGCTGACTAAGTGGCAGTGGACTAGTCCAGGCTGGATCAGGCCCATGGACTGCCCACCCCCCACCTGCATGCCTGATCTAACACAGGTAGCACCCCCCAGAATGCCCACCTGAGCAGGACCTAGGGCCTGCTTGAACAAGTGCCATGGGTGGTGCACATACTGGACAATGCTCACAGGGATGGTCCACTACAGCAAAAGGGGCATCACCAGGAGCCATATTAAAAGCTTTGTGGACCAGATCCTGCCCATGAGCTATGTTTGACACCCCTGCCATAGACCTTTCTATCCATCAATGACGTTCTTAGTCAAAGACAGGCATTTCTATTATACCAAGAGATATGTAAGTACAGACCTTTTAGCACCTTTCCTTTAGTGAAAAGGAAAAAGCAGGCAAACATAGAAAAAATATGTTGGAAATGTTAGTTCGTTCCAACAGCAATTTCTCAGTAGCATAACAATTTCAAGTGCTACACATAACACCTGCCCAGTTATGCAGGGCACCAGAAGGCATTCTTCAGTTCTACAACATTCTGAGAGGCAAAAGTGTAGTGAGCAGCCAGGGTTGGGGGGAGAGAAATGAAGGTTTGCTGACTACTGTAGACCAGGGGAGTGAGGGCAGGGTTAGGGGAAAGGAAGAGTTACCTTCCTGGGCTACTGCTGCTGCAGGCCTGTGGCTGGGCTGCCTGGGAGCCAATCCTGGTGCCATTTGCTCTCTCTGCCCCAGATACATATTAGTTACCAGGCTGTGCCTGCTCTGGCAAAGGCTCCTGGTGGGGTAGGGGCAGTGCACCATCCTGTTCACCCCATTCACCTCTACCGCAGCCCCCAGATACACTACTTGGTGCACTGCTGAACTGATCAGCTCCTTTGGTTGTGCAGGGAGAGCACAGAGCTGCCCATGCTGTGGCAAAGACTCCCAGCAGGGATGATTCTGATACCCCATTGTAGGATGATGCTGGCACCCTGGGCCTGGGCCTGATGCCCTGCTTTCCCTGCCCTAGTTACACTACTGCCAGGAGGGTGTACTTCATGCTCACATCCTTCCCCCCAGGGAGGTGGTCAGCACCCACATTCTACTGCCCCAGGAGGCAGAACTGAGAAAACCAACTACCATGCAGTCACACTGCTCAGCCCCGTCCTCTCTGTCCACGTGTGGTGGCAAGATGCCCCGCTAGGCTCCCGAAGGGGAGGGGGCAGTTCCTGCAGGCCCCAAGCCATACAAGCAAACCCCCCGCCAGGGAAACTTACCTCCAGGGGCGCAGCCAGAGCCGGAGCAAGAGCCGCAGCTACACGAGCCGGCATTATGCCGGCTGATTAATCAGCTGTTCCCCAGGCAGGGAAAAGCCGAACCAATCGTGGCAGCCAGAACAGCCACCACAGGAAGATTTAAAAACCCCACCAGGACCCAGGGGGAAGTGAGTGAGGGAGCACGCTGGTGTGGAGCATGCCAGGCGCACTGAGGCTCTTGTGGGAGCAGGAGCAATGCAGCCGGCTTGGTGCCGGCATCCAGAGCTGGGGGAGCTGAGCCCCTGTAGTAGGCTGGGAAGGAGGAGGCAGTCCCACACTCCTCTCCTCTCCAGCGGTCTAATTTTTTTCTAGCAAAGAGCAAAGTAGAGGCATCCCGTCCAGAGATGGCGAAGAGCACACTAGCCTACGGAAGCCCAGCTCATCAGTATCCAAGACAGAGATGTTAGCTGTTGGGACAGCCAGGCTAGCCCACTAGGACCCACGCCGATGCTGGTCTTCCTGGAAAAAAGGGGTTGACAGTCAAACCACACAGGTGGCGAGTGGACGGGGCGTAGGGGAGGCGAAGCCCCACGGAACATTGCGACCAGACAGTGAGTACTACTGTACCCGGGGTCCCCCAGAAAGAAGATCTCCACTGAACCCCTCCCTTTCATTCAATAACATCTAGTCGTGGCAGGTGACTTGAGGGGAGGGGCCCTGCACCAGACGGAAAGTACGTCACCCGACGCAAACCCCACCTAAGACACCTTCTATCACACCAAGTAACACTACAGAAATCCAACCCACTCCCAACCCTCCAGCAGTAATAACAAAAATCTATTCCTGTCACATCAGCATCTCTAGTGTTATCTACAAGCCAGGCTTGCCAGGAAGGACACTGAGCAGGGAGCTGTTTCTGTCTGGTTTTGTACTGAGGACCTTTGTGAGGCAAAATGTGATAGCTGCTAAATTACAGGAACCAAGGTATTACAGAAACTAAGGTCACCAAGCAGGAACTTGTGGGCGGCTGAGTTTGTGTCTAGGTTCTTCCTAAGTCAGGTATCAGCTTTTAAAAGTAGCGAAAGCCATGGTCAGGGTGAAGGGAAAATTGCACTGCTTCTCCTGAACCGAAGGCAATGCAGTCCTGTAGGTTGGTAAAGAGGCCAAGAGGTTTCCATATGCTTGATGGGAAGGACTAGCTGATGCAACTGGCAGACGCCATGAGTAGGGCAGAGGAGCTCTGCATGCACCTGCAATGGGCACCGGTTCTGCAGGCAGGGACATGCAGGGAGCGGATCACAGCTCTGCCTTGGGATTCAGTCCTGCACCATCACAGCACCAAAATCCTGGCCCCAGCCCTGCATGCCCACTTCCAAACATCACTCCCTGACCACCCAGAACCCCATCCTACCCACCAAGTTGCACCCCTGTGAAGAAGTTGTCACTGCCAGGATTTCCAGGAAGTGAGTCCAGCCACTGCACCACCTTAGCCCTGCTGCACAACCGGGAGTGGTGGGAACAGCTGCACACACTATGGTCCAGGCTGCCCCCCATGGGACCAAGGGACCTGCTGAGGGCCAGACAAAATCCCTTGGTGGACTGGTTCCTTCCTGCAGGTCATATTTTGCCCACCCCTGGATTACACTGATATCTAGGAACAGAACCAATGCCTACTATGGTAGACCTATATTATCCACATTGCCTTTCCTAATGAAAGCACCATGTATATATGCTTGTTTGTATCCTCCCCACACTGCTTAAGAGAAAGGAACAGAACTAAAGAACCCTAAATTTAACTCCTTTTTAGCAAACAGTTGCATAAGCCAACAAAATAGCAGCCATCATTTCCACCTCTAGTGAACCACCCACACCATAACTACAACAAGCTATGCAGTGAACTTAAAAGATAGAGGGCCTTATTAAATGTTTATGCTTTAGACTTTACTGATAATAGAAGCAGAAGACCGAAAGGTTCCAAGTGATGGGATGTCTATTTTATGTTTTCTACTTTAAATGACTGTTAGCTTACAGTCAAACATTCACAATTAAGAAATTAAGCCGGCCTATGGAACCTCAATTTGTATCGCTCATGCATATTGTCTTAAATTATATGATCACAAGCTTTTCTGTCCAAGAGCCCTCTTTCTCAAGCCCTTGGCAGACACTGAATTTACTGTGCAATTAACACATTAATCACAAAGAAAATTGTGAAATGCCTCATGTTCACAGAATTTATGACAGGATAAAATGGCAAACGAGCCACAAAGATTTTTACGTGTTTAATCTGTCCACATTTAATTTAATGCAGAATGTCTTTGTGGCTGGTTTGTTTCCAGCTTTAAACTGAATGTTTGGCATGTGTCCTAGACCTAGGGTGGCCATTGCCAACAATTAGCTGACTGCTGGCATCAGGCAGGAGACAGCCTCAGATTCTAAACTGGGACCCAGAGCTGCCCCCTGTCAAATTCCATGGAGGCATCCCTGAGTCCCAGACCTGGGGCTGCTCCTTGTCCTGTAGTCCAGGGCTTTATATCACCCCATGAGGGGGGAGTCAGTCAGCATCTGGAACTTGGGAACATGCAAAGACCTCTGCTGCTGCAGCCAATGCCATCATGCATTGGGATCTGAGGAATTTTATCCCCAGTTCCCAAAACTGTGTATCCTACCATGCATGGCTAGATGCACTATTTTTGGTCCTGGGTTTAAAATGCCTCAGATCTCAATTGTGCAATCATATTAATGTCTGCCAGCAGCCACAATCAAAGCAGCCACACATATAGTATACCTTACACATCAAATGGGAAGATCGCCACATAAATGCCAACATCCTTGCTGAAGCCAATGTTACCAGCATCGACTTGGTGATCCTCAAGCAGACTGTGACAACTGTAGGTGTTGTAGGGCTTGCTGCCACTGCCCTAAGCTCGTTTTCCTACAGGCGGTGACAGGGTGGACCTTGGCTGTGGATCACCTGGTCTGCCAGGAAGTTGGTCTTATGTTTTCTCTCCTGCCACGACTTTGATGATATTATATTGCTAGGAGGCAATGCCCAAAGTGATCCTGCCTGTTCTCAATCCCCATTTTCTTCTGTAGGGCTCCAAACCTCCCCTTTACCCCACCCTAGCCTCTCCAGATGGCACTTGTAGTTCTCTGCAGCCAGGTCTTAAAACTGCCTGTTGGTCTATTTTTCCACCCTCAGCCACCAGGATAGCTGTCAGCTTTGGTTAGGTGCAACACCCTTCCAGGGCTGGCATTGGCCTGCACTCAAATATCCGAAGAAAAAAGAAAAAGCAAAAACCTGACGGCTCTCAGTCTCTTTGCCAAACTCAGTCCATGTCCCTTTTACCTGGGGTCAGGCTCTCATGTCCTAATCACAGCAAAAAAAAAAAAAAAAAATCAGTTAGTTCAGTCACTGCTCTACACAAGTCTGCCCCAGCTTACTCATGAGCATTCACAGCCCCAGTGGGATCTCTACCATGTGCAGCAAGGCTCTAACCTGGAACAGCAATTCTTCTGGCCTCTTCCCCTGGATCCTCAGCTGTCACTCCACTCCAGGGATTATCAGAAGCCGTGTGTGTGCAGGCCTCTGCCTGCCTCCTTCTCAGTGTCACACCCGCAGCATTACTTCGGCAAGTTTCGTAACACTTGCCTGCCAGGACACTCAGCCACTCCTCTCTCTGTGGCTTGCAGGGAATTGACCCCCCTCTGACCCTCTCTGGGGCCAGAAATACCTCAGAGCAGCCTCCCTCCCCCAATCCGGAGTTAGATGCTGCTCTGGAAGTGTGGTTATTGCTTCTCTTCTCTTCTGGTCTCCAATGCAGGGTGTCAAGGGCTTACAGCAAGGCTAAAGCCCTTTAATTCAGAAGGGCCAACTTCAATGAGCTTAGGAGTCTAGTGGGCCCAGAAGGTAGAGGAGATGGGAGTTCACGAGGGATGGTCGTACCTTAAGGGGGCAATCCTCCAGGTCCAAAGGATAACAGTCCCTGAGAGAAGCAAGGGGGGTAAGAGTGCTCAGAAACCCCCTTGGCTCAGCAAGGGCATTCAGG
>NW_005841969.1:1497591-1498307 GCF_000455745.1 Alligator sinensis
CGTACAACCAGTGGAAGGGAGGGGCTATCACCAAGGAGGAGTACTCCTCCTCGGCCCGTGAGTGTAGGAGGGCTATAAGGAAGGCCAAGGTAGAGATGGAACTCAGGATTAAGGACAACAAAAAGTTCTGTTTCAAGTACATTGGGAGACAGAAGAAGGCACCAGGCAATGTAGGGCCCCTGCAAGACGCAAACGGTAATCTTGTGGCTATGCCAGATGAGAACGCCGATATTTTTAACAGTTTCTTTGCCTCTGTTTTCTTGAACAGGGACCGGGACATCCCACCTACCAGAGGTAGGGACAATCTCGGGGATAACTCTTTCAGGCCTTCAGTCAGTGCAGATGTAGTTAGGGATCTTCTGTGAGGGCTAGACATTTTTAAATCTGCAGGTCCAGATGCCCTCCACCCAAGGGTGTTGAGGGAGCTGGCAGGGGTCATCGCGGAGCCCTTGGCCTGGCTGTATGAGCATTCGTGGTCATCTGGCCAGGTGCCGGGGGATTGGAAACTGGCTAATGTGGTCCCAATTTTCAAGAAAGGGAGGAAGGAGGACTCAAATAACTATAGGCCTGTAAGCCTCACCTCGGTGCTCGGGAAGATCTTGGACAGAATCATCAAGGAGCACATCTGTGGGGGGCCTGCAGGGGAGATCATGTTCAGGGGCAATCAGCATGGGTTCATCAAAGGCAGGTCCTGCCTGACCAACCTGATTGCCTTT
>NW_005841969.1:1499255-1502239 GCF_000455745.1 Alligator sinensis
AGGGGGTCAGGCTAGATGATCTGTTCAGGTCCCTCCTGACCCTAGCTACTATGAAACTATGAAACAGTCTGAGGCATACCTTAAGGAATTGGATGCCAACATAAAGAACTGAGAGAAGCTGGCTGTCAACCAACCCACAATGGCACTGCAACCTCTACCAAGTGACAGCCCATTTCAAGCTAAAACGCAGAAGACAGCATAGAAGAGAGAAGAGAAGAAGGAAAGGAGAGGAATACCAGACTGCAGCTTACTCTCCCCTGCAGAAAGACCTGCAACTTTTGTGGATGGATCTGTGGCTCAAGGATTGGACTTTTAAGTCACCTCAAGACCCGAGCTGTGGTAGAACTGAACAGAGGGATGGCCGACGACAACAACAAAGTACGGTCATGTAATGAACTGGTTTAAAGTCTGGTCCCATGTTACTGAATTGCATCCTTGCCTCACTTAATGTAAAAGTTGGGTGGCATTTAATGAATAAAAAAGAAAAGAGAAAGAAAAAAAATAGGATTTTGACTTCCACAGCACACAAACCAATGAAATCTAGGTTCTACTTTTGATTGTTTTGTGCAATACCTGTGTGATGCTGGGAAAGCCACTTACATTTCTCTATATCTCAATTCTACATCCTTAAAATGAAGACAAAAACCAGACTGAAAGTTCTCCTGAGCAGTCCATATGGCTAGCTCGATTAAGACACCAGTTTCTGTGGAAGCAATACAAACTGAGGTTCCATAGGCAGGCTTGATTATTCAGGCTGGGGGGTTGAAGGCAGCTGGATATAATGTTAGCCACATCATTCTCTTATGGAGATAAGGGAATGATGTGCCTAACATTACATCCAGCTGCCTTCAACTCCCCAGCTTACATAATTAAGAACCTATTTATAACTGTGTCAACTGGAGGTAGCTTTTGGTGCAAATTTGTTGAGAAGGTTACACTCATGGCCTACAACTGAAGCAAGGTATCTTAACCACTCCACTACTGTACCAGCCAGTGATAAAAATACTCAGAGATACAGGAGATGTTCATCTAGAGCAACACCTTGTAAAAAGCAACAGCCACTTATTCCTGGGACTATTTTCCCCACCATGTTTTATCACACCTGGCAACAGCAACAAAGCTACAAATTATGAGCAACATCTGCAAATAGTGGACATAATGCTGTGATATAATGCATGGGCATGTTGTCTTGTTCCCCCTAAAAACAAACAAAACACCAGTTAGTCTCTCGCTGAAACCAAAAGATAATCTTATCAGCAAGGATCCTGGTTTTCCCTGATTAAAAATCGCAAATTCTCTGATAAAAACCCCAAAATCTGTTATTAAAATTAAAGACCCCCCACGAGCCCCTGGCTCTGCTCTGCTCGTGTCTGATAAAATAATCTTTTGTTGCTCTATCAGTGCAATCACCTTAAAAACAGACCAAAGTAGCCAAATGGGATGAAGGAATCTCCACTGCATAGGGCTGCTGCACTCAGTTCTTCTATGCCAACACTTAATTCTTTTCTCAAGGTTTCCCAACACTGTATGGTAGCACTGTAGCCATGCACTCAACAAGATACAGAGAAATGTAATTTAGGGAATCCCCAAGATCACTCTGTGTCTCACTCTGGGAACTGTGCAGGTTCCTGAGAGTCCCCAATTTTAGACATGCATAAAGGTGACCTAAAGCCACCGTTGTCTCTACACTACTCAACAATACTGGGCAGAGCTCTGATGCACTAAACTTTAGACAGTTAAAGTATACAAGGTCCAGATCACAGAATTCAAAAAGCTCTTTCTAGTTTATCTCCAAATGAAAAAAACAAGAGCTCCAGGCAATGGAACCTATGATTCTGCTCACCCTAACTAAACAAATGTTTGAATCCACTTTCTGATCAAAACAGTCTGATCAAAATAGAATAACTACCTGCTACAGGAGCTGGCAAATTTTCTCTAGGCCATTGGCCAGGACAACCCAGTTCCCAACCACAAGCTGGGTCACTTACATGGCACATCAGTGTCAAGGAGAGATTTACTTGTGTCTGTGCCATGGAACTGGGAACTGTGCATGCACCAGCGCTGCTTCTCCCAGCCCCTCACTCCATGGCTGGCCTTCTAACCCAAGGAAACCTATGCTGGGGCTGATGGTAGGGAGGGGAGAAGTGGGAGCAGCATGGAAGTAGCCTAGAACAATTTGCTCTGGCCAGAAGCTATGCGCGCTCCACTAGTCCATGCTCCTTGGCTGCAGTAAGAGTACAGCTTCCAGCTGGAAGGGAGCTGCACCAGGGCTGGGGAGCTGGAAGCTGCTTCCACATTACTCCCACTTCTCCCCACCAAGCCCAGCCCCAATGCAGATCCTCTCCAGCTGGAAGCTGTGCCCATGCTGCAGCCTACACAATATTTAATGAGCACCCAAAACTACTGGACATTTTTCATCTTAATCTGTCTATGCCTCAGTTTTGACTTCATTAAACTGGAAGACTACCATCCCCCTCATTTCAAAATATGTGAAGAGTAATTGGTGTTTGTGAAACATCCAGGCCCCCTCTACATGATACACTTAAGGCACAATTAACCAGTTAGTCATGCCTTAAGTTGTGACCCAGCTACACATTTAACCAATTAATCATGTGATAAAACAAACAATAAGTTACAAAGTTATTCTATCAAAAATGTTTAATAACTTTCCAACTAGTTCTAATCACATCATTAATTGAAAATGTGGCAAAGTGCTCCCCTGTGGCTGGGAGCCCATCAACTGGGAGTTCCCAGCCACGGAGGTGCATCACTCTCTGCCAGCCCCACAACTGACAAGGCTTGCAGTGGTGGTGGTGTTCCTGGCTCTGTCCCGCTGTGAACCTTGTAAGCTGTGGGGATTGCAACTGGGAGAATGCTGCCACTCCCCTCCCCACCTGCAAGCCTCATATGGTAGAGAACTCGCAATGGGGCCAGCATCGGGAACACTGCCACTGCTGCAAGCCTTGCTGGCTGGGGGGGGCAGC
>NW_005841969.1:1502258-1529997 GCF_000455745.1 Alligator sinensis
CAGCAGGAAGAACGTTCCACCTTTGCGAGCCCTTTAGCTGATGATGCTTGGATCTCCCTGCCACCCCCGCTGAGAGCCCTGCAGCCGATGACACTGACCCCACTGCAAGCCCCTGTGAGGCTCTCAGACATGGGAGCTGGTGCAGGGGGAGCCCAGGATCACAATCTTGCCTACATCTGCACCAGCAATGGGATCTAATGGGTGATCCCACATTTGTGCCTCCTGTCATGTACATGGGGCATGGCAAGAGGCACAACTGTGTGGATCACATGTTAGATTCCATTGCACCTTTACCTGCATTTGCAGAGGGGGCCCCAGATCCTGTAGTGAGGAACATCATAAAAAAAATTCCATGATGAAAATTAATAATTCTTACTTCAGAGAAAAACTGAATAATATGTAGCAAATAAGGCATAAAGATCATTTGAACAACAAAGTGTTTAATAGCTGCACACTATACAAGCAGCTCAGCATGCCATAGTGAAAGTCAGGTGCCCTGTGGAAAAAATACAGTATGTAATCATGTAATTCAAACTGTATCATGATGTATATACATAATAGGGCTGAATTAAGATTGCATGGATAACCTCAGTCCCAACATTTCTTCTTGAATGCCCCATTTTACAATCTTAAAAATATTTTGCAACGAGTATGTATGTGCGTCAAATATGCAAAAATATGCACTTGAAGGTCCTTTTAATGATTTAATCACCTTATCTTCTTAGTATATATTCACTATAGCTTAAAGTCTGAGTATGAGGCAAGGGGCTAAAACATACATTTCAAAAAACAAAATAGTTTCTAAAATTATGAAAAAAGCAGCATATCTAAAATCACTCAAAAAATAAACATAGCAGCTAATCAAAACCAGAGTCTTTTTTATACTTTATACTATGATTTAAACAATTTTGCATGGAAAGGGTTTTTAAGAACATGCTGTTCTTTCCAAGAGCACATTCATTTATCTTGCTTTAACTATACCACCTTGAGATGAGAAACCTTCAATGTACTGTGCTTGAAGATACACCAGAAATAATTCAGAAGACATTAGTACAGAACTCAACTCCTTTCTTGTTAACCTCATCACAAGAAACCTGCACTTTGGAATTTGTAATAACTACATTCAGATTTTCAGGTGAAATTTAAGGGGTATGTGTTGATCCAACACGCCATAGTTAGCTTGGGACCTACTCTTTTTAAACAAAAGAGAACTTTCTTTTCCTGCGTTATAGTCACAGCTGGAACAGAGCGCCATAAAATGGAGCCCCTATATCTATAAAACAATTTACTGATGGATGTTTGTTAGGCTTCAGAGCATATTGTAAAGTCCCTCTCTATCAGTGAGCATATATATAGGGGGCAAAAAGAAGACAAGAGGGGCCTAGGATTATGCTTTTTTTGTCTAGCTTTTCTTGTGGAAAATTTGGCAGCTGTTCTGCTGTTGCTCTTTTTCTAGGTTTTATGTACTATGATTTTTTAGGGGCCCTACAACATTTGGATAGGTCTTTTTTCTTCTTGCATGTTTAGTTCTATGAATGACAAGCACCATGAAGAGAGCTAGCTATTTATTGTTATTTCACATGCTCAAACTGAAATAAGGCTAAAAACAAAATAGAAAAGAAAATACAAATAAAAAGTAAGTGTTCTCTGCTCTTTTCCTTGTCCTGTGACAGCACTGCATACACTTTTCTTTCTTCACTGGCCTAGGCAAATTTGACGTGCTCACCAAGAACTGAGTTACAGTTTAGTTCATTCTCAGTCTATTGAATCACCTGCTTTCCTTCCAACATCTCTCTTCTCAGAGCAGACTTTCTATTTCTTGACTGAAAAATGTAGAGACAATGGGAAACAAATATAACAGAATTTCAGTAGCTTAATCTGCAGCCTAAGATATCCAGAAGGTCAATCTTGATTGTTCTAACTGTTCGAATTAGCTTTAAAACCAATTAATATAATTTTCACATTATACTTATTTTTATTATAAATTACATGATATGCACATAGTAAGAAAAAAAGTGGTTTGTTCTTCCACTAGTTAAAATTTACAAGTATATAAGTGTTTTTAAACCAGAATTAAAGCTATCTGGTAATGCCAGCAATTCTATCACAAATATATTAAGGTTCATAAATAAAGTTTTACAAAATAATCCAAATAGTGTTAAATCTATTCCTAATTTCCCATTTGATATATTTTTAAAAACCACTTTCAAATAGTCATTAAACACTATTACAGCTTCATAGTGAAAAAATTACATCTAAATAACAAATTTGGATTCAAAGATCAATTTGCAAAGAATGTTGATACATATAGTTTATCAGTGTTAAGTGTGTGTGTTGGGGAGGAGTCTGGCAGGGGGGAGGGTGGGAATATATGAACCTATCAAAATCAGCAGTTGTAGAGATGCAACAGTACATTCTTGTATTAGTTTGTTTGACATATTTCATAATTGGACGCTGTGTTCTAACCCTCTTAAAGCATCAAAAAAGCCAAGACTGAAATTTAAACCCTTAATCATGTGAAGGTTTGACAAGTCTGATGTCCTATGCTTGCTTGGTATATTGGGGCTCAGGTAGGCAGTTTTAACTGAAATTAATATGCTGTATTCTGTATATGTTGTTATGAGTAAAACTAGTTCATGTTTAGAATATGTTAATCTTGCAGGTCCCTAAAAATTAACAGTGTCATAAAAAAGCTATAGAATGCTTTGACAATTCATTTACAGAATAGAATATGTAATAGAAGAATGGTTTCAGTGGATTCCCCTATACAATATCATGATTACTGTCATCTGATCATAACATAAGTACAACTAACACAGCTGCCATGTCAGCTTCTCTTCAGGGGCTAGGTCTTAATCATAAATCAGCTGAATGACTAATTCAACATTGTTAAAACCAGCAAGTAGCTGCTTGGAGCCATTCCAGTTTTTACATCTTTCAAAAGGTCAATACACCTACTCAAGCACACAATAGTCCTATCTTTCACAGTGTTTTCTTCTTTTTTAGGATTGAAAAATAACATGTTACCACTTAAATATAAGTATGTTTTAACTAGCAATTAAAATGTTCATTAATTCTGAAAGGGTGACCCAGTAAAACAAAGACAATTTTAGTTTTCCTCTTGCATCCACAATCAAAAACCTCTCCTCCTCTTTGCTGATGCTTTAAATACTTTTCTAGTTGTAAAAGACCAATGAAAACATTTACTGCTGAGTATTTCCTGTATTAACCTCAACTGTTAAAACAATATCACGAATTAAACTCAATAAGAAACTTTGCTCATTGAACAACTAACCAAAATGCAGCTCTGATTAAGAACATGAACCTAAAATAATCACAAATTAAAAGGCATCTAGCAGTAAAATATATTCTAACCATTTGTATCCGTTTGTACTGCCACGAATGATGAAAGCCTACCATTAGCATCCTCCATAGTAAAATTTATTCTGCACTTTAATACAAAAGCTATGTTGCATAAACAGAGGATTTAAAGCTGTAGCAGAGTGGCTGAATGAAGGAAAATGGCAATCTTGCTGGCTCCAGTAGATGCCATTCCCTATCACACAATGTTTCCCACTCATAAATACATGACAAATACTTCCTCAATCATTTTTTACGAGCAGGGATGCACAGGGGGTAGTCAATGGCTAGCTTGAGGGAAAATAGGAACAGCAGGAGGCAGAAACTGTACTGAAAATGGCTATGTGGTAAATTCTCTTCTGGAACATCACTCAGCTACCCGGGCTTTGATCTTTCAGCTACAATTACACTAACATCCATGAGATCTGGATTTTTTTTAAAATCTAAATCATTAGTTGTGCATAGAAATAGTTAAATCATGTTATTATATGACTTCCCAATTTAAACATCTAGATTTTTACAAATTAAAAATTGTAAATTACACAAAGGTTTGCTTTCTACTGGCTATAACCATATCATCACCACAACTGGTCTCACAAAAACAGGGGGTGACTGGAGACAGCTAAATCACAGACTGGCGTCTCCTAAGTAGTCTGTCTACTATTAGGGTCTGGGAAATGGTATTTACTGTACAATTAGAGCTAGTAAGCTCTACCTGTAATCATCCAAATACAGGTGTGAGGATCCCTTTTGGACAAGGAAACTGACTCATCCATTTACACATAACTCTGGTGCCTGTAGAGTTATAATAACCCTCAGGAAACTTTGACATGTGCACTTAAATCAGGATGGTAGTGTTTACTGCATTAAAGTCAGGTGATACATTTTTTTTAAAGAATTCCTTTTTTACTCTAAGAATTTAATGAATTAATTGTGCATTTACAAAATGTTCTGCCAAGAAAGACCTTACTCAAAACAACAGAATCTGACTTACAACAGGAAAAAGAAAAAGAAAAAGGTGTCTTGGTTCCTATAAATTTTCCACGTAAAAAAACTGAATTTTCCAAATTCTTGCCATTTAAAGGTTAAATCTAACTTTTTGGTTTTGGTTTTTATTTTTTTTAAAACACAAATACAAAATGTCTTGGAGTAGCAACAGGACAGTTTTAGTTGCAGTAATTTCACAGAATTTATTCTAATGATTTATTGGAGTTAACCATCTGACATTAATTATTGTTTTGGCTTCTAGTCTATGAATGTTTATTTTTCAGTTTAAAGCCTTCTCACTCTTTGATATCATATGGAAATGAGAATTTTTAATGGAAAATTGAAACCATGTGCATCTAAGTACTTAATGAAGTACAGGGAGAAACAGAGGGCATATTTTAGGCGAATTCAGATATTCTGCATTGGATACTTCTGATTGGTTTGGATGACTAAATGCATATCTGTTCACAAGTACACATATGTATGCCAGAAGTTCAAAACCTCACAAATAAAGTGATACACACATACAGACAAGTATGAAATTTGTTGTTTATGAAATTTTAAACACAAAGATATTAAAATTAATCTTTACAGCATTCTATTCATCTGTCCCTCCTCCCCAAACTATCTCATCTGTAGTTTCTTATAACAAGATTATGTGGTGTTTTCCCAAAATGGATCCCCACCATGTCGCCACCAATTGGATCTTCATCCAGTTCAATGAATGTCTGATAGGCAGTTTTCAAAATCACCATGCACCTGAATCATAATATTGACATTAAGAAGAATACTTAAGTAAAAACTGCACATGGAAGAAAAAAATACTACCTGTAGGAAAGATGACAACTTGTAAGAGTAAGGGTGGTCAAAGTAGGCCTACACACTAAAATCAAACTGTAAAATGTCTTCTTGTGTGTGTGTGCATGCATGCATGCATGCATGCATGCATGTGCATGTGTACACAAATACCGACAGTGGCAAGCAATGCTGGCACTCGCATGCAAATGGGAAGCATATTGTTGAAATGTTCAACATAAATTTTAAGTCACACTTCAAAATATTTGTGCTCCAAAGCAAATTACTCTTTCAGCATATAAACAAATGAAAAAGTTTTTAAGCATCACTATTTAAGTGACGTTTGAAAAAAAAAGTTTTAAATAAGAGTAATGGGTCATAACCATTTTTAAATATTTATTTTCCTAACATGTATCAAGTCTCTCTAAAATTCCAAGAGGAAAATTAGGATTTGCTTCTTTTCTGTAAATTCATTAGAGGCTTTAACTCCATTGTACGTAAACAGGATTCCAACGGAAATATTACAAATATAAAAGTAATAGCAATTTATATTAATCAAAACAACAAGAAAAACCTTTAGTATTATAATATCAAGGAATTATGCACCTTTCAGAAATGTGAAACACAAAAGGTGAATTTATATATTTAACCAGAGTAAACTCACCATTTATTTTTCTTTCTAATGTAGCATTTTTCAGAGAGGTTAACCAAGTAGATCATTGGTTTTGAGGTCAAAAACAAGTGCTTGTTCAACACATCGATCTAAAAGCGAGAATATAAGATAGAATTTTAAAAACAGATGTTATAGTAACTTGAGCTAAACAACTGTTTATAACTCAGTTTCTTTTTATTCTTTGTATTTAAGAATGCAAACGATTGTTTAAATATCAATGTTATACTTCAATAAACATAACATTTACTAATAAACAATACACTATAAGCATCATGGATTCTTTTTATACATTTTTAGCAAAGACAGACAGAAGCAGGTAGCAATGTTAAGAGTCAAAGAACGGGGTAGTATTTATAGCCTACTTACCTCTTTGTCATTCCAATCATGATAGAAGCGGACAGGCTTCTTTTCATCTATTACCCAGGTTTTGATTTTGCACATTATGTCCTATACAGGATTAAGAAAAACAAAGTCATTAAAGTAGATGATGAAGAAGAAACTCAGCTGGATACCAGACAATTAATTTTCCATAAACAAGATATTTTGATACCAAAACACAGAATGTACAATCAAATTAAAAATTAGGTAATAACTTTTAAACACAGCCAAGCAAATATATTTACATTTTTTATCTGAGAAGTTAAAAAAAAAATTACCATTTTATATGCACTAAAAGGCACACTGAGTGTTAATACCAAAAAAACCCAAAAAACCTATGCATTTAACTTGTTAATTATAGTATTTTCAGTAGGTTCCTTCTTCATCAAAAAATTAGTAGAGCTCATAAAACATATGTAAAAATCCAGCACATTTTAGACTGCTTTTCCAACTCAGTAAGACGCAACATTTCAGTATCCAGTGGGTAAGACCACATACACTATAAACATGCTATTAAGAAACGGGAATGGGTGGGAAAATACAGAGTGAATATATTTTTTAAATTGTTAGCAAAAGAAACTGAGCCTATTATTGATGATCCACCCTTCAAGAAATTAATTCAACTGGCCAAAGGCCTTTTTATTCTGCATTAATTTTTTGCCAACACCTTCTCCCTCCCCCCAAAAATGAAACCTGCCAAAGCCTCCATTACACAATGGCAAGAGCCTTGCACTGGTGACCTCCAACCAGCTGCATTCACTTTCAGAACATCTCTCTCTGCAGGAAATCTAAAGGCCTTTTAGTTAGCAAGCTAGTGTGCATTCAGAAGGAGTAACTGCAGGAAGAGCCCAATGTGCTTTGTTTCTCTGGCCTTTCTTCACAGAAAGATTAATCATCTGTGAAATGGAAACGGCAAACAGCAAGTGACACAAACTGAACCCTTCAAGCCTTTCCTCATCAGTTTTGTGGTTCTGAATCTGAAAGCTGCGTGTGGCAAGGTTCTCCTTACAGGCAGGTGTTAATAAAAGGCTCTTGGGTCTCAAAGGTCAAACTTGGCTCTTATAGGAGTAGTGCATTTCAGTCATCTATTTTTGTGGTAGATAATTTATGGTCATGCTTTAAATAATATATTTCTCAAAAGTTATCATTGACATAATTTAGAATTAAAATATTTAGCATACAAATATTTAACTCCTTCAATGTTTTTTGATGCATAACTATTTATTCTCACTGATCTGTAGGGTAAACATATTTATAAAACAGTTATAAATAGCCTCACTATTTAGTATACCTTCTCTTCCCAGTCTTGCAGATGCTTTAGGGGAAAAAACAAGGAAAAAGCTCTTCTTAATCCTCAGATCCTGATTTGAAACCCTCCAGGAATAGGACTCCCCACAGATTTTAACAAGGAAGGGGCACACTGAAAACTTTTAATGAAATCTAACATGTTCTGACTAAGAATAATCACTTTTACTCTTCTATAACTGAATTTCACTCATAAATGTTAAAAAGTGGCTAATATAACACCATTTCCTACAAGGAGAAGATCAAAGTGCTATATTACAAATGCATTATGATTAAAAAAGCACTGTGCAGCCTTGCTATTAACTGTTCTTTAAACCCTAAAAGGCTTCCCATAGATCTCACTTGGCACTGCATATACAACCTTTGACAAGTAATGTAGACCATTTTTATTCATTGCCTAAAATTGTAGGCAATTATGTGCGTCACACTGGCCACCTGCAAATTCTGAATGCCTGCTCCAGTTGTCAGAGCAAAAAAACTAATGTCGGAGGGGATTAATCTAGGGGGAGAGAGTCCTCTTTAATGGCTCCAGCAGGTGAAATGGCCCAGCTGGTTACTATGATGAGTGGCCAGAACAGCTTATGTAGAGACATGCAACAAGATTACACATAAAGAAGAAAACAGTGGTACCATCTTATCTTTAACCCTATGTGCTTTTCTCCCCCCATTAATCAATAAAAACAGATACAGGAAGTAATAATACTTACACATACATTTTAAATGTAGAGTGCTATTCTCAGCTTTTTTTCATTTTAAGAAATATTACATTTTCAACCAATCCTGCTAACTAGTGAAGGAATTTTGCGTAATTTTTCAGATTTTAAAATAAGTTTGGATATCCTTAAAGCCCCATGAAAAGGGCTTTTGACATAAATTTCCCCAATAGCAATACATTATATTACATTAATTAAGGACACTCAAAATGGAGATAAAAAATTTGAAAGGAATTACGTTGTAATTAGAGTTCTTTGAATGTAGTATTTTTCTTAGAACCATACGCTAGTCTTTCGGGGCCAATTAGTTATATTTCTGAAGTTGTCTGTATGAAAGGGTGAATATATCAAAATTGATATGCCCAGGTATATTTTTGATTTAGCCCCTAATTATCCCAGCAGAAGACATAAAAGGACACGGGCAGTTAGGTGGCTTAGAACCTCCAGAGAACTTCAATGCAGGTGCAACAAGAAATGTTTGTCCTCTCTGTTAAGTAAGTATATTCTATAGATGCCACACAAAATTATATAAGGGCTGTCGTTTTAATAGACAGCATATGCAGGATCAGTAATACAAACTTTTCCTCTAACTTGACTGCTTTAAACTGACATGTAAATCCACGTTGACACCTATAAGAATCTAAGTTTTCAAGGTGTTAAGATTTAGGTGCCTAACTTTAGGCAGCCAAATCCACAATTGCTGTCCTACAGGAATACTTAATTGCAAACTCTCCTCACAACTGTCTGTCAATTTTCATTTTGTTAACCAGAATTTCATAAAGCATATATAGTTGCATAATTTCAAGCTTATTTATCATCTGTAAACAGAAATTAACTGAGTATCAGACAACTTTCTCTTTAGAAAAGACACAAAAAAATTAAACTAAAACTAACATCTGTCTGATCTCAGGATTTTTTTTCTTGGCGGGGTGAAGGGGAAAAGAAGAAAGGGAGGAGATAAAGGGAAGAATTTGGAAGTAAATCCTCTAAACCAGAAAAATATTTTTTTTCTCTACTGCAATCCTGAGACAGTTTGTCAGTAGAATTTAAAACAGGTAGCCTGAAAAATTAAAGAAGAGGAGATGAACTAAGGTCTGCTGACATCCATGCCAGAGTCAGACTTAAATGAGACCTGATTTGATTTACGAATGACAATAAGAACAAAGGCAACTACTGCTGCATATTTCTCATGCAGCAGCTGCCTCAGTGTTCTGGGGTAAAATAAAACAAACAAGTAAAAAAAGCAAACAAACAAGATGTTTTCATGTTTTATTTAAAATTTTATATTATTTGTTGTCTAGTTTTATTTGCTGCTTCTATTTAGGCTTAAGAAAAAGAATGTTAATTTACCTTTTACCTTATGTGACTGAGATTCATTCATTCACAAAACATTCATTTACAAATATCTAATCATCAACCTAGGTGTTAGCACTGGCCTAAAGAAATACAAAGAGATGATCTGACTTGTTACATCAGGAATGGTCAATCCCATTCTTTACTTTGATGTCATTCTTTCACCAGAGAAATGACCTGTTTCTGCCTGCTTAACAATGAACATATACTCATTTCTTGTCTGGGTCAGAAATGCTAAAAGTCAACACTGCCCACATACGGTAAAGTAAGAGGAAATACAACAACCACCATGAAAAAGTCAAATAATATGACAATTTTTGGCAACACTTTCTGAACATATTTTTGACAACTTACGTAGCCAACCATATTTGACAAACTAATGATTGTCCATTTGTCTCTTTGACTTGTGATGGTGCCCTTCAGGACTGACCTCTGGAGTCTTTTACCTTTGTAGGACTAAGGGTGAACCCAGTAAATCTTGGCAGTTTAGAGGACAAATAAATACAGTCAAGTTATGTTTATTAGCTTAGGGAATTTCAGATACAGGGAAGAAGAAAAATGTGTACTTACTCATTAAAGGCTATTAAATACTTTGGGTGAATGAAAGTAGTAATATGTCACTGTGCCAAATATTCTGTACAGCATCAAGGACTAAATAACCAAGGTTTGAAAAATTTACTTGCCTACCTAGCACAAAGTAAATCAGAAGCTTTCTGTCCTAAACTGGAAGGGCATGCCATTAATTTCTACAGAATTTAAGTTTTTATTTTTAATAAAAAGGTAAGTTAGTAGTTGTAAAGATTATTCACTTGATATTTGAAAGTCTAAATGCAGTCCTTCCACAGTCTGCAGATAGAGTTTATAAGAGCTCAGGAAGAGAAACATAACCATTGAAAGTTTGATGGCACACTTACTGGGGAAATGATAATGAAGATTTTTCACTGGTACATAGTGATATAGATTGTTAGTTAAGCTGGCCCAGTGGTTCTCAGCCTTTTTAGACTCAGGGCATCCCTTGGAAAATGCCAGCAGTTGGCTTTCACTTGTTTTTTGACCACGTAAAGGTAATAGGGCAATTCTTCTGTTGCAAAGAACTCAGAAAGACCAAAGCAGGTCAGAATGCTTTTGACACTGGATTCCTACTTCAAATCTACAGGTTTAATCTTGTGAATCGTATATGGTGAATTATGTTTGTGTATATATTGGGCATCATCCTGCAACATCTTTAAAATGATCTTGCAGCATACTGGTTAAGAATCACTGAGACACAGGCAAATAAAATGTGCTTTGATAATGCCATACATCTGAAGACAAAAATAAAAATAAAGGATATACCATAATTACATTATAGGGAACTCCATCTTGGGGTCAGAGTAGATAATCAGTTGAACATGAGTTTCCACACTCCACAGACCAAACAGACTAACTGTGATCTTTCAATGTATAAACAGGAGAATATTAAGTAGGAATAAAGAGGTTTTATTATTGCTGTATTTGGCACTGTTGTGGCCATTACTGGAACAGTATGTCCAGTTGTGGTATCCACTCTGCAAGAAGAAGACTAAAGAACTAAAGAGGGTTCAGAGAAGAGCCATGAGAATGATTAAAGGATTCAGAAACATGCTTCATAGTGAGAGACTCAAGAAGCTAGTCTGATAACAGACTATATAGTTGTACATACATAATAAACAGCAAAAACTCAATGACTGGAAGCTGAAGCAATACCAATTCAGATGAGGAACAAGGCACATATTTTTAAACAGTAAAATTATCTAAATTTTAAAAGAAGCTACTTAGGAGTACAGAGGATTCTCCATGTTTTGAAAGCTCAGTTCAAGATTAGACATTTTTCTAAGAGTTATACTCACAGCTACTAGACTGAAATGAGAATTAAATTTAAGGAAATCTTATGGTCTATGACAGGGGTTTTCAACCTTTTTTAATAGGTGTACCCCCAGCAGCCCCCTTTTTTAGTAAGTGCTCACCCCAGGGGGGTGAGCAGCCAGATGCAGAGCTATCATTTAAGGGTGAGCAAAAAGAATTGTGGGACTGCAATGGGAGGTGTCCATACCAGTGCCATCAATTCTTCCATTCAACTGTAAACAAGAGAACTGGTACAAGGCAGCATCTGTACGAGCACTGAGACCCAAAACAATTACAGTACCATTAAATACATCAGTTAAAACATTATAAAGCGTCCAAGGTGGCTCCATTTGTGTTGACTCCAAAAATTCTTCAGTGTAGACAAACCCTGTGAGTCCTGGAGAAGTCTGCAGTTACGGAAATACATTTGTGTTAACTATGCCTGTAGCTTTTCAAAGGAAAAGGCAGATGCATTATGTGAAAAGGAAAGCTATACATTGATAGATAGATATTTTCAGTACTAACATTCCCTAAAATTCAGGATACAGACAAACTTCACTGGGAGAAAACCAAACAAAATGAAATCATACCCCTCCTTTCTAAAGAAGTCTTACTCATCCTAGGGCTTGTCTGCCCATGGAATTATTTTAGAGTAACTCTATGGGTGAAGATGCTTCATCCAGAATAGGAATACCTTTTCCTAATTAGGTTAATTCACTTTTGAAGTAGATTAATCGAGAAAAGGATACAGTATTCTCATTCCAGAATGGGTGTCCATCTATTCATAAAAAGATTAATTCTGGTATAACTAGCTAACAGGGCAGTCAGATATCAACATTCATAAAAATTTACGTTAAGGCAAAAAGACCAATTATAATCATCTGATTTGATCTCTTGGATAACACAGAACTTAAAACTTCCCTGAAATAAAGGTTATGTTTTATGTTATTCTGGACTAACTGGCTAAAAGAGATCACAAAAAAAAATTATTGCTCATTGCATAATTCTTAGACCATCATGGGTACATATCTCCTACACTACCAAAACACAGAAATCGAAATCTACCACTTAAAATGGAAAATCCACAACTTAAAAAACACTAAATAAAGAATGCCTTGCATTTGAAAGCTTGTCTAACTTTATCCCAACCAAGCAGTTGGTTCAGTAAAAGACAGCACCAAAAAATCCTTTCATATTTAAACATACTCTTAACCAAGATTCTTTGCAAAAGTCATAAATAAGTTTTAATAGGAAAAATTAGCCTTGGCACAGGCTAGTTAAGCAAACTTCTGTATGCACACTGATACAGCAAAGGAAGTTACAATATGCACTCGACCCAAAGCGTTAACACCAAATCATTTACAAACATCTGTCACAAATATTTTTCTGGTAAATTTCAAAGTGTTCCTTAGAAAGAACTCTAATTTCCTCTAAATAATCACATTAAGTAAAGTAAACAGTCCACTAAAGATTTTAAGGCATAATTACATGCATCAGTAATAGAAATATTTTCTTGAAGCCCTATGATTTACTGCTTAAGCTACTAATTACAAAAGAAAAGCTATTGGCAAAAAGTATGTTAATAAAGTACATACAAGACTTTCCCCAGCTTTCGGTCTTCCCCCCCACCTTCTTGAGTGGGAAGAACTAAGCCAACAAAATAAGACTAAAGGAATGAATAGAAATTAAGTATGGAAAACAATGAAGAAACTTCTGAAAATTCTAACTGACAACTTCTGTCATAGACATTTTTTTTTGATCCATCAATGGAAACCATGGAAAGCATATGAGGTTAGAGATCAGCAACATTCCGTTTTTCAGAGTATTATGGGAAGAAATGTTCATCACCCTGTTTGGATTGAGTTTATTTTGGTAAAGAGAAAAAGGTTCATATCTAGTCAAAGTGGGAGGAGGTATCAATTGAAGTTCCCCAGGTGCCTGTCCTGGGTCCAGTTAGCTTTGTTAATGGCTTGCAGAGTCTCCCAATGCCTGAAGAAGGGTGTTCGTGCCCAAAAGCTTGCAAAGAACTTTTTTCCAACTATTTTAGTTGGTCTAATAAAAGATATCACATCTACCCAAAGAACCTTGTGTGCCTATGTCCTTAGACCACCACAGATGCAACCAACAACCCTGCAAATACTGTACTTGGACTGGAATGATCAAATGTACAAATTCAAAAAGAGGAGCAGCAGTCAGGCTCCAGTACTGCAGAAAAGGACCTAGGGGTTAGAGTACATAAATATGAGTCTGTGTAATATTTCTGTAAACCAAACTAACAGAATACTGAGATGTATTAAACATCCTATGCAAGTAATAGGAAGTGATTCTTTTGCTCTATTTAACAATAGTGGGGCCTCATCTGGTGTACTGTATCCAGTTTTGGGCATCACACTTCAGGAAAGAAATAGATAAATTCAAAAGAGTCCAATGGAAAGCAACTGAAATTATCAAAAGTCTAGAGCAGGGGTAGGCAAACTGCAGCAGAGGGGCAGAGTGTAGCATGAGAAGGCATTTTGCTTGGCATGTGCCCCTCAAGGTGAACGGTGGGGCTGCACTGCCACAACAAGGATCAGGCCCCTCATGGTTCCCCTGCCATCCGCCTCCGGTCATGCCAATATCTTACAAGTCAAGGTTGTCGAGAACATGGTCTAGAGAACATGGCATAAGGAAGATGGGAAGAGCTGGGGTTGTTTAGTCTGGCAAAAAAGCAACTGAGGGGAAAGTAACAAAAAAAGGTCAATATAGAGGTCTTCAAATACAAAACAGGGTATTATAAAGAAAACGACAATCCTCTCTTCTCTGTGTCCAGAGGGGAAAAGAACACTGGGAAAGGAGTGGCCTCAAATTGAAACAAAAGAGACTGAAGTTAGATACTAGGAAGAACTTTCTAAGTCAGAAGGTGGTCATGTTTTAGAACAGGTTACCTTGAGATAGTGTGGAATCCCTGTCCCTGGCAGGGGTTAAGTACAAATTAGGTATACACTTGGCTGTGACAATTTAGATAGGAATGATCCTGCTTTGAGAGGGGTGGGGGTTGGACCAGATGACCTCCAGGGGTCTCTTGGAGCCATATTTTTCTCTGATTCTATAATTTACAGCAGACAACCTAAAATAATACATCACAACACAGATAGATTGTTTTTATTATCTAAATTTTAATCATCTAGATTATTACAGAATTTTTAATCATCTATCTGAGGCTTTGGGACAAATTTGTTTATTACAGAATAAGTAAGTCAAAGAGTGGGAATGTAGATTCATCCAAAGCCGTGTAGCCTATATTTCTTGACATTTATACATTTACCCTGTCACTCATGTCAATCAACAATGCTGATTTAAAAGATCTTCAGCTACTTTCTTCAAAGCTTCAATGGATTTTCTTTTATTTCGAAAAATGACGTTCAAGTTTTCATTTTATTGTAAAGATGCTAAACTATATCCTGGGAGTATAGATGGCTCAGATAGAGGTGAAGGAATTCAAATCTATCAGATACTGATACTAACTTAATGTCACTGCCTTCCCACCACTAAATCATAAACCTGTACAAACAGAACTAGTTACATTCTACTGATAAAATGCATAAATTAATTCCATTGCCACAGGTATTTATTTTGGACTCTTGGCAGTTCAGCAAAAACACCAAGAATTAAATGAGTACAGACACAGATCCTTTGAATATCATCTACATGATAAAGAGCAAAGGCACACTGGTAGGGTAGCATGAGAAATAACACAGATTCTCCTGTACCTATTATAAATATATAGGAGCCTTTTTTCTCCAGAAACAACAATCTTAAACACTAAACTCACATATTTAGAGAGAGCCAATTTTAAAAAAATGGAAGTGGAAGAAGTTGATGCGCTTAATAAAGAGTTTATTCCAAGATTTCTTTCCCGAAAATGACACACTGTGACATCTCTCGTACTGGATAATTACTTGATTTCTCTCCAATACGTCTATATGATGCCATTTACAAAACAAATTAACTGGTGAAACTTCAACCAGAATTACTTGAAATGCTTTTGGAATGATTCCTAAAATACTTTGATACACGCAAATACAAAAGTGTATGAGAGACAGCGTGCATGAAAATATCACCACTCACCATTTGGAAGTTTTTAACTTCAACAACTAAAAAGAGACCGATTCAGAAAGAACACAGTTTCCCTGGAAAACTGCACGAGTATAATTGTAAGGATACAGAGAGAACACAAAAATGTATGTAAAAAGAACCTGTTCCAAATCCATACCAACATTACGTGATGCTGATCTTGGGCTACGATACACCACTGATTTTTAAGCAGGACTTCAAAATTATTTCACTGATGTCTCCATAACAGAAGTTGGCTACTTTTTCTGCTGACAGGCGATCAAGAAATCATTTTCCAAAGAGACTTCAAGAACAGATAACACCTTATTCAACATCAAAACTAGCTCACTACACAGAAGCTGAACCTACCAACTGTAATCAGTCTGGATTTTGAGATGAGAAATGGTTTAAAATGGGAGAGGTTAGATTATATAGATTAACGTGTAGGCAGCTGGATATACTGCGGTTCATCGTACCTGCCCTCTCTCATCTGTCAGGCATTATTTTTTTCAAGTGTTTGGAGATTTAAAATTTCTATCCAAAAAAGGCCACCACCACAATAGACAGGATTTTGCAAAGCAGGGAAGTCCTACTCACATCCACAGAAAAGACAAATTCTACTTTCAACTATGGACCACAAATCAGTTTTATACTCTCTCTTCAACCCAAAGTGAACTCCCATTGATGTCAAAAGTTTGCACAAAGATCATAGGCAGAATTTTTTTTTTATTTAAGTAGCAAACTTTTAGTACATTATTATTAGATTAAATATCAATGGGAAAATATGCTTGCCCTTAAGCATGAATGCTATTTCTAAATTGTATTTCTTTTCTTCCATGTCCTCCTCCTCTTCTTTCCTTAACTTTTCAGGTCTTTTCATCAATAGATCTCAAAGCACTTTAGAAAAGAAGAGAAAGAAAAGTGAGGAAGATATTATTGTAGTTACACATCTTTTTGTTCAGAGGGAAGGAGCGCACAAGGTAAAGGAAATGAAGGTAGAATAAGTGAGTATTTATATTTGATTGAACTGTAGTCATTCAAAATTTTTTCAATCCACCTGTTCTCTTGGGAAAATTAAACGTAGAGAAAATCCTTTGAATTTCTCTGAAAGAGGTGGCCTCACTGGATAAAAACAGGAATGGGAAGGAGGGAGAGACCAGAACTTTACAGAATACCACCAGTTAAAAGTAACTGCTAAAGCCATTTTGTTTTCTCTTAAATTTTGGATCCATTCCCCTGAAAAAATGGAAATATCTATAAAAGATATAACTGAAAAGTCAAATAAGCCTACCTGGCCTATATTCTGTTGCATGATTCACTTCTCGAAAGGATGGGAGATTCACAATTACAGATAATGAAATGAAAGTTGCAATCAAACATTTCCCTTCTTATACATATAGCCAGTTTTAAAACCTATTCTTAATAAGAAATGTTAGTACAGAGTTTTGTATACTCAAACAGGAGAGCCAGGACACTGTAGCATTTACAAAGCCATATAATCAACATGGTGACAACATTACACATTATCTTCCATAGGGACCTTTCCTCCCACATCACATGGAAATGGACAATTCAAAGATGGAACAAACTAGGAATGTACAGAAAAACCAAATAAACACCCAATATACTGTTTTAATTTGTAGTTGACAAATAAAAGATAATTTACCCTATCAATAATATGTGCAAGTCACGAGGCAGGTTGACCTTGTGGGTTGATCTACTTCAGCTTTTTTCTTTACATTTCCCCAGCCCAGCTCCTTGTCACTCCAGTTAAGGGAGAAATAAGTCGGTCATTGTGCCCAAATTTTTGTACACTGAGCACGTGCAAAGGGTTTACATGCTCTTCAATACACAGAACATGTTAAAGGATAAAAACTGAAGTTCATCATAACCTGGTGAATGTATGACCAGGATCATCCCTCTTTAGCATCTAGGAAAGGAAAAAGAAGTTACAGTCCTAACCATACCACCAGTCCTAGTTTTGCCTTGAGATTTGCAGATCCTCACTATCTATCTGTTCTGGTGACTGGTCTATAAGGCTGATCAGGAGTAAATTGGTGAATAATCAGGGTTTAAAAAATGGAAAAGGTCTTTTTGCTTTTGTTCACAACAATGTATTTACTTATTACAGGAATCTATAATTTATAATGCACGTACAGAGGTGTGTGCTCTGCATATTACAGGCTTATTACGAACCAAAATCCTCTTTAAATCCCTTTATAAATTTCATATCTGGATTTAATATTTTAACTCATTACTGTCTTAGCTTTGAGGCTTATTTGTTTGAAGTTTTGTAAGTTTAATTAGGAGTGAAATTAATTTAGCTATAAAAATATGAGCAACTCTATCATGAAACAGAATAATGGTATTCTCTTACTGGAGTACCTGTTAACTGTACATGGCAGACATCAGTCATTCTGTTTAGAGGTTTCTCAGTTTTATCCAACAGGAGAGAGAGGCATACAGCTGGTAGTTGTCACAACCCAAAGTTGTGTTTTTTTGTTTTTGTGTGCTTTGGCACCGCTAAATTATGTCCCCGCCAAATTGCAGCTCCTTTGCACGGTAGAGTTTTCTGCTGCAATAGAGAACCCGCGTGCAAAACAGTATTTCCCGCCAGTTTGTAGCCTTCTTTGCATGGTGCATTTCTTTTGCATCATAGTGATGCACGGTGCAAAGGAGTTCCCGCCATTTGTATTTAGATTCACGCCACATTATTGGCCGACCCTAAATTATGCACACGTGGCGGCTAGCGATTGGCTTGCTAGCCATATAAAGAGCTTGGGAGGTTTCCGCCCAAGTTGGAGAGAGAGAGACAGAGACAGAGACAGAGACAGAGACAGAGACAGAGACAGAGACAGAGACAGCAAGCAAGCAAGCAAGCAAGCAATTGGAGTTTGGGAGAAAGCGTGAAGATTTCTAAGTGCTGCTAATCCCTCGAACCCAGCTTCTTTTTCTCCTTAAGAGGGCAATAGAGGGCCGACTTACCGAACCCACGGAGTCTTAACAACTCCGGGGGCCTATTTACCGAACCCACGGAGCTTCAACCACTCCGGGGGCCAAATGGCCTCTAGCCTCTCCCCGTCGCCGAGTGCAATCCTAAGACGTATCCCTTTCCTTTGAAACTACCGAACCCGCGGAGCTTCAACCACTCCGGGCCAATTACCAAGCCGAACCCGCGGAGCTTCAACCACTTGTCGGAGTCCTCTAGCGAGGACTTAAGCGGAGCTGAGCCTGGAAAACTGTCCAGCCTACACCACGACCATCTTTGGTGTAAGTAAACAATCTTTTAATCAACCATTACACGTCCGTAACTAATTCTAGCTCGCCACCATTCTTCTTTGACCCCATGTGCCTGGGCTGCTGGCCACAGCCTGCGTGCGCAAAAACGGGTCCGCATATCGCTCCCGGCTCGCACATGGCGACATGGACGAGATCGGGAGGCGGCCCGCACAGTAGTAAACATTTCCTCAGTCTTAATACAGGAGATGCACAAGATGTGGTGACCCATGATACTCTGCACAGGTTCATACTAGCATGCTCAAGAAAATGGACAAGAATATTCCTGCTACATTCATAAGGGCAATTCTGAGTAAAGTAAGGAAAGAAAATAAGACCATCCTAAGACCTAGACTAAACATTTTGGTTTTGGCAGTTTATAGCAGAAGCAAATCTCAGTTTCTGACTCAGCAACAGACTTTAGGCTTTTGGTGTAAAGCTACAAAAGCAACAGGCTGAATTTTACAATGGTTAATAAGTCAGGTCAATTCCTCCAAGGAGAATGGTATCCTATTTACAGGTGGCAATGACAAGCCATCTGGATGCCAGTTGAGAATCTGTAGCATAACAGTGAAAAGCACTAACTATGGAGCCATTTAGGCCAGGATGACTTTTCATTTGACATTAAGGTCAATAACACTGCATATATTACTAAGCAAGTTTAGATTGAATTAAATCAGTTAGGATTTTAACACAAACCTGTCTCAAGCAAGTGTTTACACTATAAGTAAGCCTTCAAAGGGTTCACTGGTGGTGCAATGCTTCCATCAAGAAAGGAAGTATTTCTTTTATCTGATGCAGTTGGTAACATAATATTACACAAATAATCCAAATGCCCAAAACAGCTTACCAATAAAGCTACCCTCAGCTTAATATGGAGATAAGACAGGAAACAAAAGATAAATGTTATTCATGTCAGGGCCCCTCTAGATATTCAGGTAAAGGCGTGATAGGATCTGATGCATGATCCACACAATCCACATTTGCACAGCAGGATGTGAAATTGTAGGATCCAGCATCAGAGCCTATCATGCCTTACTGCCGGTACAGGGAGAACCTGGAATTGCCATCGTAGGCTCTCCCTGCACTGGCAAGTAGAAAGCTCCAGCAGTTGTGAACCCCTAGCTGATAAGGACTCACAGCTATGGCAGCACCCCAAAGCTGCCAGGACTGAGAGTTCTATACAGGCAGTCCTCTGACTTAGGACACAATTGGTTCCTGAAAACCATGTCTTAAGTCGAAACCTCGTAACTCAGAACCCATTTTCCCATAGGAACAATGTTACAATGGGGGATTGGTTCCTAAATCAAGGCCCGATACCGTATTTTCAACAAAAATAACCCAGAATTTTGTACTCAATTATTGATGAGTAATATAGATACATTAATGTATTTATATTGTAAATAGCAATCATGTGGATTTGGAAGGACTTCTTTGCGGTGATTTTGCTGGACTTTTTGAAGGGCTCTTGGTTGGACTTTTTGAAGGGCTCTTGGCTGGAGTCTTCTCTGCAGGCTTTTCTGGAGTCGTGTCTGCTTTCTTAAAGAAACTGTCCAAGGAAGTTCGGACAAATGTTCTCCAGGGAGATGGGTGATACAGCGAACTTGTTCGCTGGTGTGGCATCGGATCAAGCATCATAAAGTCAAAACTGATGTCAGAAAGTTGAAACGGGGTGTCAATTTATAAACACTAAGTGCAAAACGTTATAACTCAAAACGTTGCAAGTCAAGGACTGCCTGCAGCTGCAGACTTTGGGTCCTGGCAGTGCCTCACGGCACTGCTAGGACCCAAAGTCCACAGCTGCAGGACTCTCAGTCCCAGCAGCTATTGGACACTGCTAGTACCAAGAGTCCTATACCTGTGGGGTACTGCTGGGAGGGAAAGTCCCATCAAGCTGAAGGATTCTCTATCCTGGCAGTTGTGGGGCACTGCTGAGGCTGAAAGCCCCCTCAGCTGTTGGACTCGCAGTTACAGTGGGAGACCCAACCACCCACGCAAATTAAAGGTGGATAGAAACTGGCTATAAAAGTTATTGCACATTTTGGTTGGACTTTTTTATGGTGTGATAGTTAAATTTGCAGGTGTAGCTGATCTAAGTTAATTGCTCAATTAACCCAGTAATTGTGTGATACATTTACATATAGAGGGGGGCCTTCATATCACTTTTCTTTGAGAAATATCATCCAAGGCCAAAAATTAATTGCTTGTTTGACTGTCGGCAGGATACGTGAGGTTTTCTTGCTTTTTCCTCTTCTGGCTCCAGAAGCTAGAACATTTTAGTTGTTTTCTCCTGTCCCTAACCCATTACTAACTGGAAACAGATATGATATATTTACCAATACTAATTCCATGCACACCCCCTACCCTCCCCCCCAGGGGAAATGCTCACAAAATTTGATACCATAATGTTCCTCCTCATCTCCTGTCATTTCAGAAACCATGAGAGTTTGGGGGGTTTTTGCAGCTCTGACAGCTGCTGTTAAGCACATGTATCCTTTTTTTTTATTTGCTTATTATGATTCCAAAATATGCTTCAATATATTAATGTTTTGTTCATAATAAAAAGTAACATGCTAGGATCACCGCTGTAAAATGTAACAATCTTCAAATAATAAGTGGTGGATAAATACAGATAAACATCTTTTTAATGTTCATATGGAAGTGACATATATCCAATCTATAAAAGAAAAATAATTCAACCCACTAGAATACTTGCAGTTAACCTATTTAAATTGCTTTCTGCATGATTATTCTAAACGTATGACTAATTTCAACTAGCAATTCTTTTTCACATTCCCTAAGAGAGCACAAAAGCTGAGTCACACTTCTAAGTTCGATATATCAAGACAGCCAAAAAATTATTTTTAGTTGATACCAAAATTTGTAGCATCTACAGTATATATTAGGGATTCCTACAAATGGAGCTATTCAGGAATAAAAGTATCCATACAGAGTTATCAAAAAATAGCTACTGCACTTAAAATTCATACTCCACCATACTCCAAATTAGCTTTCAAGCACAGGCAAGACATTACAGATGGAGCTCAACATCACTATGTTGGAGATTAACTAATAGGAGCAAATTATAGAACTTTCATTAACTTTATCAATGTGGCCCTAAGTAATTAATAGAAACGACAATAGCCCATTCTAATGATTTTTACAAGTGGATCAGCAGTCACTTTAAAATCCACTTGGAAATATTAGTCATGTTCAAAAAATGTAGGTGAACACAAAAGAAAACACACTGTTACATCAAAGTACAAATTAATAAACAAGATACCTGATAGCACACTATTTACTTACATATTCAGGTTTTAATTTCTTGTCTCCTCCTCTCACAGCTACTTTTTCTAGTTTGTCAATAATTGGCAGGATCATTTCCTCATCTTTAAGCCTAAGTTCATCGTGTATTATTTCAATGTCACGAACAGGATCTACACTTCCTTCAATGTGAGTGATATCATCATCTTCAAATGCCCCTAGAAAAGAAGGCAGACAAGGTTCCTTGGGTGAATTTGATATCTTTTATTAGACCAACCCAAATAGTTGGAGAATATTTATTAAGCAAGCTTTCAGGTTCAAAAACCCTTCGTCAGGCTAAGGAAGTTTCAGTAGCTGGTGTGTGCTCTTCCTGGATGGAATCTAAACCCCTAGAAAAGAAGAGCACTTAAGCATTAAGGCAAAACTGAAAAAAAAAAGTAACATTCACAACAATGTATTAGAAACATAAGAGTTAAAAATATATATAAAGATTTATCAGGTCCTCTAGTCCGCACTTTTCTGAAAACTGGAGCCATTAGATTAATATTTTAGCCATTAGCAGTAAACAGGTGGCCCAATTTAAAATATTTAGATATTTTAAAGCACATGATAACAGTGAAAAAAATGGAGAGGAAAATCTTATCCCAGCACTCTCACTGGTCACAAGTTTTGTGTATTAAAAAAAACCTGATATGAAGTTCTAAACAAAGAATCTTGAAGTTCTGAACCACATTATTAGGGTTTCCAAGGGAAACAGGATTTAGAAAAAAGGCCTGAAATCATGTGGCAGACCTTTTCCCTGTTTCAATCTACTTTATCACTGTGGTTCTGACGGTGATTAGATAATGAACCACTCAGACACACAATTTACACAGCAGCTAATTTCATCGGTCTGATTTGAGGGTATGGTTTTTAGGGGGCCATCAAAGAAGCAGATGAAGGTGCATTTGTCATATATGAGTGACAACCATTCACACTATCTGAACAAAATGGTGCTGGCCCTTATTAGAAACACATGCTATTATCACATATTTAAAGTTCAGTTGAAGCCATAATTTCAAATTGCCAACTGGAAACATAAGGGTAAAACAACCAGATATTACTGAAGCATGTGTACTGACTTTATGCCCTTTTGAAGACATAATGTGGCAACATAATTCAACTGGGATTTACTCTTAAATTACCAGATAAAGAACAGTGTCAGAAAAACTGGAAGGAGGACTAAAAAATATTTTTAAAGGAGAAGTTTTAAAAATGAAGTTTATAAAGTATTCCTGAACCAATCAATTTTATTGTGATGATCCATGGTATCAATTCCATAGCACTAAAAATTATGCTTACAAACTGAAGAAAACCTGAAAAACAAAAGTGATATGTCTTTGAATATTACTGTATTCACTGACTGTACTTCACAAAATGCAAACTAGTTTGTAAAGGAATCAAAGGAACAGACTTAACTTCTATTGTACCAGATACAGGAAAAAGATATAGGGTCAGTTACCAAGAGGCCACTAATTGCTAGACAGAATGCTCATTTTCTGTACTGTCATGTATTTCAGAAGTTTCTTCCTTATTGTTATCTGAAACTGTTTTAAAATAAAGGAACAAAATTTAAATTGTTTATAAACAAGTTTCAGGGTGAATATAGTAAGAAAGTTGAAGATATTCAAGTTGAAGATAAAGGATGTCAGCTGCATGGCTTATAGACAGGCTACTTGAAGGTACATGTGAAAACACTAAAAAGAGCAAAGAGGGAACTGTTCCTCTCGCATTCTCTAAAGAATATCAATTAGTTTTTCTGAACTAAGGTCATTCAACCAGAAACATGTTAGACTCTACAACAGGCGTAGCAAGACAACATAGGCCATCTGGATATAAACAAAATGCATCACAAGGTAATATTTTTCTATAGAGACAATATGATCTACAGATAATTTATAGATTAATGATCAGCACAAACATTTATTGACAAAGAAAAATTGTCTTAACTTAGGAATTATTTATCTTAAAAAAACCAAACAAAAACAACACCACAAAAAACAATATTCACTTCCTTTGACCTATCTTGGAAAAAATCAATGTACGAGAAGAAGTACCATTATGATAACCCTACAGAAAAGGGCTTTTGCTTATTTTTTTCCATTTAATACAATAACCAGTATTATCCCATGTAGCAAAAATAAAATGTCAGAGGTTTTCCCAGAGTCTAATTAGACACAAAGTAGTCAATACTAAAGTACATCGAGTTAGTTTTGGAACTTTTCCTGTATGAATGAATTACAAAAAAACAGCAATCAGAGTAAGGTCTCGAATTTATTGAATAAGATGTCAACCCCCCCCCCCCCAGTAAACAAAAACAAACAAACAGCAATTTGTTAGAGCCAGCTGCTCTTGGGCATTTCTGATTTTGAGAAAGCCAAGTAAGGACCAGATGTTATAAGGTAAGTGAACAAGTAATAACAGAACACACATTTTTATGAAACATACAAATAATTAACATGCTGTCAAGCTTTAATAAGGGGCCCTCAAACTTCTCTAACTTCTATACCAGCAATTTGCACGATATTTTATTGAGTAAAATATACTTCTACCCTCCACCAAGGCCATATTCTTTCTTCTTTTCCCTCTCAAAATCAACATTTGTTCCATATTATTTAGACTTCACATGAAGTTAATTCCCTGCTATTGTATCCTTAAAAACCAAGAAAAAAAGAAAATCAAAACAAAAGCAACCCCCCCACACACAATTTCATATCTGCCCTCCCACTTCACTTTTCAATCCTTCTTTTTCAAATGTATTCCATTATCCCTCCCAAAGTCTGCCATTCTTTCTTCTTCCCAACATTTCATGAAGGTTTCTTCACTTTTCTCCTTCCCATCCAGCTTTTCTTCACAAATGCAGCATCTATTTTCTCACAGCTTCTATAGTAATTGTACTGACTTGGAGGATTGCTTAGTCAGATAGGAAAGTTTCCTTTGATGGACTGATAAATTTCTACTCAATGCAGCAGAAAACTTGGCCTAATGTCCTTCCCCTGCATTTCTCCACCTTGTTACTGGAGTGTAGAGACCAGTTATATGTTCCTTTGCATTTGCTTTAAAATCAGTTTGCTTTCAAAGCTAGTTTCAAAAGGAAAAAGGAACTTTGTGTATAGTGGAAGAGATATTGTCCAATAAGACTTAGAGTGCTTTATTAACAAAACCTCAACTTCCCTTCAGCTAATTAGAAAAATAAATTAAGCTAAAGTGAGATAGAAAAAAAATTACAAAGAAAACAGTGTTTACTTTAAATGACATACTGATCAGTAAGTATTTGTGGACTCAAAGAAAAATCTATGTAACTTTGGTATGGAATAGTATAGAATACTAAAAAAATTACAATTTTAATTAAATAACATTTTCTACTCAGATGCCATTTGGTTTCATAATTACACTTCTCAAAAGAATACTACTACTGTCCTAGAAACAGTATGCACATTCAAAACAAGCAATAGCAATCTACAATATATTTAAAATATATATATTTTCAGACTACAGTCACTGATAAATACTTAAGTTGAATCTTCTAGAAATGACTCAACATTATCAGAAGTTTGGAAAAGCTAAATCTAAAACTCTTCCCTCTAAGATAATTAAAATCAGAAATAGCAAAGCTAAGCATAATATTTCTTTACCAATAAGGGCTCTGGGACTGGGCTGGCTGAAAAGCTCTTAGCATAATTTAGGGGTGCAACAAACACTTTTGTTCTGTATTCAGGGGCTAACAAGCATAAACCCCAGAATAAAGTAGATCAGCCTCAAAACTATCATCAAACAAGTAGATTAAGGGAAGCTGAAAAGAGCAAGAATAAGGTAATAAAGAAATTACCCTTATACTATCGGGATATTCTCCTATGCAGGAAGAATCTTCAGACAACTAGTTAAGACAATTCAAACCCACATTGCACTGATGGAATGGTGGAAGTCAGATTTAAGCTTTTGGTGAATTTTGCCAACAACAATCTATATAGAAAAAATGATCCAGAAATAAAAACTGGTAACTGACCGAGGCAACTAGATATTTTTTTGAGAAAGAAAATAAATTTGAAAGAAAGCAGGCTAGGAACATTGTAAGAAACATTTATGAGGCTGACAGCTTAAAAGAAAGTAAGCATTTCCTATTCTGTCATTACAGTTGTTCTTATGAAGATCACTAGTTTGCAAGCACATGCCACACAAAAAAAAGTCCTAACATCATTAAAGGAACATTAAAAACCATTCAAAAGTTAAAATATACCAAAGTTAAAGCTAGATGCTTGAGATGAATTATACCCTACATAGACCACGGTTATCAAGAATGCAGCCTATGGGCTGTACATGGCCTGCAAAGCCCCATCATTTGGCCCCTGAATGGACCCATGTGACATACCAGCCCTGAGGCCCAGGATGCACACTGCATGCAGCACCCTCCCTCCCACTTTCCCAACCCCACTCTGGAAGCATAGCACATGCAGCACACGTCCCACTCTGGCCAAGGTCTGCAGGGAACACTGCAGATCTTTGACTACATGAGCTAGATCTGCTATGGGCCCAAACAGCCTCATGCAACTCATCCGGCCCATGGGTTTGATACCCCTGATAAACAATACATCCGAGCTGTAAAAATAGTAATAAAGAGTACGGTCATTTGATGAAGTTTAAAATTTAAACAACTTACTATTAGGACTGTGAGAAGCTTCGGTTACTGATTCGATTCAGAGAGGATTCAGCCCAATTTGGCAGCTGAATCGTCGAACTGGGAGACCAATAAAAAAAAATCTGAATCGATCCAAAGCCTCCAAATTAATTTGGAAAAGATTCAGAGAGATTGAGAGATGGAGGCAGTCCCTTCTCACTGCTGCAGGGAGCTGGACCCGAACTCCATGCCGGTAAGTAGGGGGCGGAGAGCTAGACAGGGGCGGAGAGGACCATGGGGGGACCCCCACCAGGCCCCATCCCCTGCTTGCCCCCAGACACCCTGAGCACCCCCCGACCCCCGCCTGCTCTCCCAGCCCCATCAATGGCTGCCCCGCCTAGCCCCAGCATCCCAGCACTTTTTTTTCTTTTCTTTTAAAGCCCCACACTCACTAGCTGCTGCAGCAGCCATTGCGGCCTCTGGGAGCACATGGCAGAGACCCCCCACATGCAGCACGTGGCAGCAGGGATTCCCCCTGCCCCGGCCTGGCAGGAGTCGGTGAGCGTGGGGTTTTGTTTGTGTTTGTTTGTTTTTTTAAGTGCCAGGACACTTGGGCTGGACGGGGCAGCCATTGACAGGGCTGGGAGAGCGGGCAGGAGATGGGGCCTGTTTGATTCAGAGATTCGGCTGCTTTGGTGGAGGCCGAGTCTCTGAATCAGATTCGACCAAATCAATTCGGGACAGCGATTCAAATCACTCAATCGAATCACTGTCCCCCGAATCAGCCAAATCCAAAGCGAATACTAGCCGCTTTGCATAGGCCTACTTACTATCACTTAAGTAATGCTGGTTTTAAATAGATAATATTTAAATATATAATAATAATACTATAATTTAGGAGCGCAGCGACAAAAGATTTTTTTGGCCAATACTGATGGCCGATTATTAACCAGCCACATCAGCTGATACCGATCTGATTGCCGATATGCAGCCCTGTAGTTTGGAGAGCAGCATCTGGTGGGAAGT
>NW_005841969.1:1530013-1548857 GCF_000455745.1 Alligator sinensis
GGGGGGGGCGGGGGCAAGCAAATCAAGGCCACCATGGTGAGGGAGGGAGTGGGGTTAGGGCAGGCACTGCCCAACCAAGACAGGGCATGGGACAGAGCCATGGGAACCTCATCTGGAGGGCATCTGGAAGGAGTTGGTGTCAGCTCCCTGCTGCTGCACACACCTCCAGGGGAGTCATGGGGGCATGTCTCCCACGGATGTGTGTATGGGGCAGGGGGGTGCATGGGGCCCACTGTGAGCTCAGGGCCGGGCTGTGCTGGCCTCTTCCCAGCCAGGGGGCTGGGCCGGGGCTGTGCTCAGGGCAGGGCAGCAGCAGCACTGGTTGGTCTACAGCCACCCCAAAATTCACCATAGCTCCCCTCCACAACTCCCTTCCCAGTGCCACTGCCCCACCCCTGCCTGTTCCAAGTGCAGCCCTGGCCTAAGCCCCCTGATAGCAAGAGGCCAGGGCAGCCCCTGGCCCTGAACCCATAGCAGGCAGCTGCATTCACCCAGCACACAAATGTGGGGGGCACATGCCCCCCCATGCATTCTCAAGGCTGCATACAGTGGCCACGAGCTATGCGCCCCCCTCCCCACCCCGGACAAACCGCCAAAGCTCCATCCTGCAACCTGCCCAGCTCGGCAGCACCTTCCCCAGATGCATGCCCTTCCTCTCTGTGTATGCCCTTGATCTGCCACCCTCATGCCTCTTTTCCTCCCCCACCCACAGACTTACTGGCAGGAAGCTGCTCTCCAAGCTGCTGGGCTGCATTCCTGGCTACATGCATGCTGTGGCGACAGGCATTCACATGGCATTTTTGGCGACATTACTGGCTATGCTGGCCAAGAAAAGCCTATTACTGATAATGCATATTTTTCCTTTCATTGGTGCCGATACGATATGGACAGATATTTCGGTATACCTCTACTATAATTACATGACTTAATACAATTATTATATATATTTATGCTAGTACTTCTGAGCTCTGATAAACAAGGATTTGGGCTTTCTCTGATAAAAAAAAAAAATCACAAATTGTCTGACAAAATATTGCAAATTCTCTGATAAAACCCCCAAAATCTGTTATTAAAATTAAAAGAGCCCTGTAGCCCCCACTAGCCCTGCTGGTGCCCCTCACTCACTCTCAAAGCCATCCCAACCCTGCTGGTGCCCTTCACTGTCCCAACAGCCCCCCACCCTACTCATGCCTCTTGTCCCCCCCACCCACAGCTCCTGCCCCCCAGACCTGCCAAAGGGTGCCCTCAGCTGCCAGGGTTATGGGGCCAGGGACCCAAGTCTGCAGCTCTCTGCCCCCAACAGCAGGCAGCGGACCTGGCTCCCCCCACTGCTCTGCCTGCTCGGGTGGGGGAGCGGCTGGCTCCTGGGCCCCTCCCCCAGCCCTGCTGGTGGCCCCAGCCAATACCTACAACCCCCCCCCCCCCCCCAGGGGGGCCCCACTTACCTCAGGCTCCAGGAGAAGAATGAAGCTGAGCTGAGCAGAGCTGTGGCGGACTGAGAACCTCAGGCCCTGCCCTTCTCCCTCCCCCTTCCCCTCTGGGCAGGGCTGGGGGTTTCCCACCCTGTTTGCAAACAGTTCTTGCAGGCTGGAGAGCTGTTTGCAAAAGTAGGGAATCCACCGGTTTCTCTGCTAAAAGGAGAAATTTGCATTTTCTCTGATAAAAAGGGGAAATCCATGGTTTTCTCTGTCTTTACATAGGAAATGGAAAACCAGGATCCCTGCTATTCACCGTGGAAAAATACAGAAAAATTATTCTCCTTTAAAGAAGAAAATAACAAGAAACCATGGGCTTCCCCTTGCAGGCTGGCAGAGTTCCAGGGGGGACCAAGAAACAGGGGATACCATGTGCATGCATGTACATGTGCATATGGCCTGCTATACAGCCAGGCAGCAGTGGACAGCAGCTCCCCCAGCTGCCTGCAGGTATGTTTCTGGGGATGGGGCATAGGCAATGGGAGGGGGGGGGGAGAACAGGGTGAGACTTCAGGGAGTGGCAGGGGGGCTGGATCCCTGCTGCTGTGCGTACTCCTGAGGAAGGGAGGATGAGGGGACACATCCCCCGCCCCCAGATTTGTACATGGGGTGGGGGCAGCTGCCAACTGTATCCTCAGTGCTCCCTGCTCCCCTCCCCCTCCCCGCGACAGCCTCCGCAGCCCAGCAGGTGGGACCCAGCACAGGAGAGCAGAGAGGATCAGTGCTGCCACCACCACCACCGCAAGCCCCGTGCCAACCACACCTCCATGGCAAAGTGGCCCCTGCCCACCCACTAGCAGCAAGGGACACAACTTCATTCTGCCACCTCCGCTGCTACCAGGTGGTCAGGAGAGGGGCTTGCCTTGGCCCTGATCGCACAGCCCTGGCAGCTGAGGGGCCCCTTTGGCAGGGCTGGGGGGAGGGGGCTGTGGCTTGGGAGTGAGGGGCAATGGCATGGGCAGGGCACCAGCATACCAGGGCTGCTCAGTGCCACAAAGCAGCGGGGGAGGGGAGGGGTGTTGCATCCTGGTGAGCAAGAAGGGCAGGGGGAGCTCTAATTTTCTAGGATTAAAAAACCCAAAATATAACACCAAAATATGTAAGTATTTAGAATTTATTTTATTATAATGATTGAGGCACTGGTAGGCTTCCAAACTGCTTTAAAATTGTAAATTTATCAATAATTGTGTTCAACTGATACCTATATATTTGTGAATTTTTAATCAGAGAATTCGGGATTTTAAAACAGAAAAATCAGGATCTCTGTTCATTACAGACCAGGATTCTATTATCTTGAACACTATACAAAATACAATACGACAAAACAATATACAGGTCAGTCGCATCTTACGCGGGGGTTAGGTTCTGAAGTCAGCATGTAAGGTGAAAATCGTGTATAGTCAAATTGTGTATTACCGTGCGAGCGGTGACTGCCTCTGCTTCCAAAACCTCCTCCCACAGAGCCGTGCTTAGAGCTGTGCAGCCGGCGGCAGCGGCGCAGCACTGGGTGGTGGTGGGGATGGCTGCATGCCACCCAGCCACCACCATGCTCACCCACACAGACCCGGGCACGGCTCCATGGCGACAGGGGGAGGTTTGGGAGGCAGTGGCCGTCACTGCCATAATGGGCCTCCAGGTAAGCGGCAGCACCGCGTGTAAACTCAAGCCCCGCCCCACCTCCCACCCCGCATATAGTTGAATTCGCGTAAGTTAAATGCACGTATGATGCGACTGACCTGTAACTCTCCAGGGCTAGTGTAGACTAGAGATTGACAGCTTACAGCCTGGAGGTCAGATTCAGCTGATGGAGTCATTAGATCTGGCCAGCAGATCTGGGGCTTCCACCACATTCAGCAAAGGATTTCAGCTGCAGGCATCCCCTTCCACGTTGTGCTGCCGCAACAAGCAGCACTGGCTGTAGGCAGAACCTACTGCTCACCCACCTCTCTAAAACCAAGCTGGGTCATTCTAGCCTACAGCCAGAAAAGGTTGCTGATTGCTGGCGTAGACAAAATGACAGACTGGGGAATATAAGGAAGCAATGAAACAATATTGGCCAGCACCAGGGCACAGTGACAACCTTACTTGTGTCAAGTTTTTTTTGTAGTTAGGATGGAGGAGAGTTTTAAGAAGAAATCTGAAAGTTAATTCAGTATCTTTGCATATCTTTATCTTTGAATTCTTCTCAAATGAAAGAGGCAGCACAGGAGAAAATATGAAAGTGTTCATTTGAAAATATAAACAACTGGTGGATTGAGGGTGGCATCAATGGCCAACTGAAGGTGGGTGAGAGAATAACGTAGGTCAGTGACTGTCAACCAGGGGTATACATATGTCCGGGGGTACTTGGGAAGGCCCTGGGGGGTATGCATGGGTGGGCAGGGACAGAGCGCCGCCACCCACCACGCAGCACCGCCACCTCCCAGAAGCAGGGCTGGGGGAGAAGGGGGTCATCAAGGGCAGCAACGCCCCTCTGCAAGCCATAAAAGGTGCAGGTGTGGAGAAGCTCACCCACCACTCTGCGCTGCCGCCACTTTGCAATCCTCGTCTTTCATACAGAAATTCAAGTATAATACCAGCAAAGATGGGGAGAAGGGAGATGGGAGACTTTAAAAAAGCTGTCCTAAAAGTCAGCCAGCAATGGCTAATTCTGTTGCTTTGCTCTTCAAGTGATTTGGATAACAACTGGGCAACAAAGGGAGGTGTGGCTGGCTTGAGCTGACGAAACAGAAGAGTGTAACGGAGCCGAAGCTACCCATCTGTCAGGTCCTAACAGCAGTCAAGCCACATCAGCTACATTAGTAACCTTCACAGACACAAGCATGTAAGGTAACAAAAAATAAGTGTGTGTACAACAGTTGTAAAGCTGCTTGTAAATAGTATTCTTGTAAAAAATATTATCTGATAGTGTGCACATTTTTCATCTTTTTCTTTCAAGAATCAGCTTCAGAATTCTTTGACAAAATTTACCTCCAAGGCGCCAGAAATTTTTGCAATGCTTATGTTATACCTGTCAAGATCTGATGACTGTATGTTATGTATTCATCGGAACAGAACCACTACACTTAGTTACAGGCTATCATCAACCAATTCATTCTCTTGCTAAAATCAAGTCATCCAATTACTCCTTGACTAATCAAGGCTGTTTTGGCTTTTTCTTTTTTCAAAAGGTACTCAACAGCATAAACAGTTCACTTACAAGAAATGGAAAGGGGCTAATCAGCAGAATTATTGTTTTGCTGCTACAATTTGCAGTATTTAAATGTAGTTGCTGATTGGACTGAAAGTTTTATAATATAGCATATGAAACTAGTTTGACAAAAATGAAGCTGTCTATAGGCTATGCTTTATTGTCCTTATCTACCAAAGATCATTTTATTGCAGGGATGTTAAAATTATTGAAAAACCAGTAACTGCAGATAAGTTTTATTCTGGTTTTGAATGCAGCTAGGTACAATGTATAAGCACCTTCAAAACAAATTCAGTTATTTGCAACAGCCGCTTCTTTGTGTTTTCTTATCTTTGTTACTTATTAATAAGATTGAATGAGGTATTTGAAAAAAAGTAAAATTCATAATAACGCTCAATTCTAGGAAAAATGTTTTAATAACTTGTGTTTATTAAGAAGATCACCATTTAAAAGGATATAAAGATTATTTCATAAGTAATGAACAGGATATTCATACTCATTAGAATCTCAAATGTACACCCGATTACCTAAAACAGAACTTCTGTCAGTATTTTTCATAGAGAAAAATTTCATCTTCTTATTTAATAAACACATTTGTAAAACACAGTTTGATACTAATTGGAAAGAGCAGAAATAGGAAAGAGTAGCTGATAGGTGCTCTTCTCCAACAAATGTTCAACAAGTATTATCATCAAGAGTACCCACTTGAACACAGATATAGCACCATACATATGTCTGCATATATCAATAAGGGGCTGAACTGAGTCATAATCGTCTTTATATTCATCAAAGTAAAACGGTGTTATGACTTGTTGCTTTTTCTTTCTTTTTAATTACAGGATGGCTGTTCTTGTGAGCTACAGAAAGGAAACAAGACTAAAGAGATTTTACATACGCATAGGTAGGTACAGGCCAATATTTTCATAGTAGTACCATAAGTAGTAGGGGGATTTGCTATGAAAGCAATGGTATCCTTAGCAATTGTGGTGCTAATATACTGAACATTAAAGTATTATACTTAGAGGATGCTAGACTTTACTACCTGTTCTTTGTTCACAATTAAAAGCCAAATCATGTTACACAATAAGCACCCCATAAAACTTCTTAAATGTGGCATATGTTAATAATGACAAATGCAAGGTGGAGATGTAGCAAAGCTACTTTTAAAAGTTAATTTCAAGAAAAAATGCATCAACTTGTAAATAGAAACCAAATATTCTTTATGGATGAATATTTTTCAGCTGCAGAAGGCACCCCTGCCAATGTCTTCAACATAAGTAAAATCAATTACAGAAGGCACACCTGCCAATGTCTTCAACATAAGTAAAATCAAGTACAAAAATAGTAAATAAAACACCGCGATAAACCTTGACTTCTGGAGAAATAATTTTTCAGATGTCTTTTGTGGTTTTGTTTTGTGCCACAGTCCTTTAAGTTTTGTCTTCATAAAGCCCTAACTAGTTGTAATCATTTGCAGTCTAATTGTGGACATTTATCTGCTTTTCTTATGCATAGAACATAGCTATTAAAGCTGAATGGTGATGGTGTGAAGTATAGGTTAAATTGGGTGAAATTAAAGCAAATTACTCTGGGATATGGAACTCTGAAAATAGAAACCGCCAATGATTTGCAACCCTCTTGATGATCAGCTTCACAGAACCCTAAATGACAAGAAAACTTACATATTTTAAAGTTAACTAGATTTTTTTTTAAATAATATGTATAAATTTATTTTAAATGCAAGCACTCAGTGACTGTGGCAATAATTATTTTGTTTTACTTGTACTGTAGTAATGTAAGAGAAGGCTTTAATTCCCATTAAAAACACTTGTTTTTATTCTTAAGTTTAGCCTGATTTTAAATAACTGAAAAGGAGTTCAGAATGTGAACTGCAGTGTTAATTACTCTGAACACAATATTATATTTTATACATGCAATCTGATCTCACACACAGAAGTGTCTGTGAAAGATGCTTGTTTGTTATAAAGGAAAGTCATTAGCTGGATTTTTACCAGCACTGAACCGCATTTGGGCATTGGGGGAAGGGAGAGGGGGTCAGAAGAGCCTGACTCGAGCACCAAAAAAGAAATGACAATCAGTCCTCAAATCTTTAAACAACCATTCTATAGGAGAGAGAGATCTCTGTCTTCATTAACTAACATACACAGAGAGAACATGCAAGTCTAAGAACAAGACAAAGGCAACAGTATCAGATTTAAAGAACTTATTATCTGGTTTCTAATTGTACAAAGAGACTCATAAATAATAAACTTTTGATTTGCATAGAATAACCTTTCATCCAAGGATCTTAAAATCACATTGCAAAGAGAAGGAGAAAATTATAACCTGTTTCAAAGATGGAGAAACAGAGGCAGAGGGGGTCATTTAAGATCACCTGATAAGTTAGTAAAAAAAAAATGAAACTGTGCTGCTAATGAATTAGTTTTTATCAAAGGAAAGATGCAACCAAGAAAGAACAAGGATCATATCCTTCTGCGTATGATGTTTGGATGTTCATAACAACATTCATGATTGATTCCTAATGTAAAATATGTTAACACACCATTGCTCTTTCACACCTTGGCCGCATCCAGATGTAGTAGGTATTCCACAAACAGAGCCTTCTCTCTGCTGAGATTTGTCATGAAATTGGTCTCGCTAGCAAGGGGAAACTATCTGAGAGCTAAAGAGATGCATCTTGGAGCCTGCACTGCCTCAATCTCCAAAGGGCTAACTATGACTTCCTGTGATTTCTTATTCAAAATGCTATCACTGACTCTATAACACATCCTGTTAGGGAAGGACTTCTGACAAGGCTATTCTCTGGAAAACTTATGAGACAATCCAATACTGATCTTGGCAAATGTCACAGCTTGGGCTGGTGATGCGAGTAGACCCTCCAAAAAAAGCCAACACATCATATTATAATCTTATTTTTCTGAGAAGAATGACATTCTAACAGCGCTATTTAAAAGAACTATGAAGTGCCCAAGAAAGGTTGGCCATTTTATTTAAATACAGCCTTGTCAACTGGAGCAGCAGCAGGACAACTCTAGAAGGTAACTTGGCCTGTGTCAGTGTCCAAACAACCACAAAAAGACCAAGGGAATAAAACCCTCTCTTTCAGAAGTCTCCTTGTTTATCTGAGCTAACTAATCACTTGCTTTATTTTGATTACTTTTTGAGAGATGGAAAGACCTTTCTTTTGTCAGTGAAGAAGTGCATTCTAGGCGATTCATCTCCTAAGTTAAAGAGCTCTTGTGTTTGATCAGTCAATAGCCCCAGGTCCTGGAATAAAATTTCAGCACACAGATCACACTGTTGTTGTTGATGCTACAAGCAATGAATTCTATATTAGCCAAACATTTAGATAGGAGATTACTGATTGCCCTTCTTCCTGAAGGCACTTAACAAGTTCATCCTTTTTTGGAAACTTTCTTGGAGGTGCAGCAATATTACAGAGAATAATATGATAATGCAAATGCCAAACTCAAAAGCAAATTTAGGTATTTATAAGAGGCAAGCAAGGTTAAGAGCCATCAGTGTTGCATAATAACCTGATTCAATGACTGATAACAAATTACTCCATTGTTTTAAAACTCTAGAAACAATCCACAAATATTATCAAACATGTCCTCCTCTGACATCATCTGGACAGTAAAATAATTAGAGTACAATTCTCATTTCTTTGCTTTCAGGTGTACCAGTAGGAAAAAACCAGGTTGTAATTCAGACTGAGCCTTTTATTAGATTTACGTAGACTGAAAAAAATGTGTCTTTTTCCTGAACTTCATGGAAGGTTATGTAAATAAAATGTGGTCTTCTCTCTGAATCACTGCTACACATATTTTCTTTGGGAAGAAACAGAAAGGCTTGAGCTGCCCAATATAAAATAGGAAGAAGAACAAAGATTTGAGTTCCTTCTCTTGGGCCCAGAAAAAGTAGAGAGGATCTCTCGCATCTACTACAATATGTAAAGCTTTGTCCAATACAAAGCAAAGCATTCTGATACCATTTGAAACAGGTTCCCTAAGTATTCCTACTGTTTATTAGATATATATCTATGAAGTTCACATATGACAAGGAAGGACATACAAATATAGGCAGGTAAGCCAAAACTGGCATCCCTTTTAGGCATGTAAAGAAGACTAGTTTCTCCTTCATTCTCATGGCTGATTTCATGTTCATGTGTGTTTAAAAGCAGCATAACACAATTTATTCATTTGTATTCTGCTAGCCTTAATGCAAACATATCCAAAAAGATGGCCCCTTTCAAAAAGAATTTACGAAGTAATCTGAGCAGACAATTGAAAGGTGAAAAATAAGGCTCTTTCATTATTTGATTAAAGGACAATCTGTACTTCTAATACACTGGTATGTAACTTTATGTTCCTAATACCTTTGACATTGTCTGTATTTTATGTTCTACACCTATGTGTTGCATTACCAGAGGTATAACTATACATTCTGATGCCTTGGGAAAAATTCTGGGGAAGGAGCTGGAAGGCAAAAGTAAGGGTTCCTTTTTCACATCTGGAGCAGCCCCAAACCACCCAGCTGTAGGAGCTGGGTGCTTGGATACAGCAAGAGCAGCCCTGCAACACCCAGCCCTAGATGATGACCTGTAGAAACCCTGTGTTGCCCAGCCATAGGAGAATCTTAACTGCCCTGGGAACTCAAAGACCCCTGGCTCCTGCTATGTCCCAGCACAGTTCCTACAGCTGGGCAGCAGAGCTATTCCAGCCTGGTTGAAGGACCAGCAAAGCTGCCCCAGATGCGGCGAAGACTCTTGGGGAGGAAGGCATCATTCTGGCACCCCCTCTACACTGGTGCCCCTCAACACTCTCCCCCTTCATGCTACTGTGCATCTATTCCCATTTAGATTATAAATTATTTTCAACAAGGAATTTTATTTCAGAATTATGTAGTGCCAAACACAATTGGAAAGGACCATGACTGGGGTCTATGGTGCTACCATAATAAAAACATGTACTAAAATAATTATATGTTAATCAAGAGAGACTATTATTTAGAGCACCAAAGTGAAACGCACAACGGACAAGAAACTGAGCATTACTCATCCTCCTGCCTATTTTTGTAAGAAAGAACGAACTGGTAAACAGCAATCCTGTAAATTCTCCAGGGCTGTCCCAACTGGTGGCCTGTAGGTCACATCTAGCCTCAAAGGGTTAATATTCAGCCATCTAGCTACCACTTCTCCGTTGCTCCTACTGCTGCTGTGGCTGGGGTCTCCGAGGCAAAGTATCATGGCAATAGAGGGACCAGTAAGCCCACTGCCTGTATGGTGGAGAGGGTTGCACTGGCCACATAGGTGGGATCCCTGGGACCCCATACGGCATGTAGCCCCTGCAACATGTGGCATGCATGGTGTGTAGCCCACAGACCTCGAACAGTGCAGTGTGAAATCCCCCAGCTGCTCAGAAGTTAGACACCAGCATCTGTAGTCAAGGCAACAAAACTAGATGGTCAGCTGTAACGGAGATTTCTGACTCTTTTAAAGGAAGTCTGTACCACATACAGGTTTCCCTCAATTTTTGCAGTAGATGTGTTACCAGGGAACGGCACATAAATCGAACCCAGTTTACAATGAAACAGATAGGGATGCGTTCCCATGGTGGTGAGGGAGGGAGAGAGTGAGGCTGGGGCTAGGGAAGGAGCAGGGAGAGGGGTACGGCACAGCCCAGTGGCTGCAAGCAGGAGGCATCTGCTGCTCCCAGGGCTGCAGCAGGGGTAGCACCAGGCTCTTGCCACAGCCCACCCCAAGTGCCGGGAAGAGCCTGGTGCTGCTGCCAGCTCCGGTCTGCACCGGCCGCCAGCTCCAGCCTGCTCGTCCCATTGCAGGCAGCTGCCCATCCCTGCTGCAGCCCTTGGAGTGGCAGATGCCGCCTGCTTGCAAGCCACTGGGCTACGACGCACCAAGCGGTTAAGGGCATGATGCCCTGGGGGGTTCCGGGCATGGCACAGCCCAGTAGCTGCAAGCCGCTGGCATCGGCCACTCCCAAAGCAGCTGTAGCAAGGGCTGTGGTCAGTGGGGCCCCGGCCCCACAGACCTTTCCCCTCCCCTCAAACTCACATACTTACCTGCTTGGGGGAAGAGGGAGCACGCCTATACCTATCGCATAACAGCAAATTTACTTCGCATATAACAAATTTCATGTATAAAAAGGGTCATTGCATAAGAGCAAATTTGCATAAATTGAACCCGCATAAATTAAGGGGAAACCTGTACCACTCATCTTTCCCATTTCACATTCAAGGCAGAAAATAGAGAGGGGGAACCAATGACATTTAATAGAACTCTTTCTGTACAAAAGCATGGGATGTAAAACAATTGTTACCCATTTAAACACTATGATTGAATGAAATTGATAAAAGCTAGGAGAAATTAAAAAATGAAACACTTTAACCTACAAAAAAGATTATTTTAAAGTTATAGAGTATTTGGGGAACTAATTAGCTTAACTGTAGCAGCATGACACTAATACTCTAATATGATAAAACACAAGCAAACAGTATTTCATACAAAAGTTATCAAATATTGGATTACATATTTAAGTACCTCCCAAAATGCAAGCTATATATTTTACTGATTAATCACTGCTTTAAAAAAAACCAAAACAAAACAAAACTGATTTCTCTGCTTTTCAAAGAGTAAATTGGTTTCATTGTTTTGTTATTGGTAGCAATTGGCATTCCGTGTATTTCTACAACTGAATATTTCTCCATTGAGCAACATCTGTTTTGAGGTACCATGGAAATTATTTTGGGTAGATACAAAATACAAGGTAAGACCTACAGTCTTCATTGACAATGTCTATGGAATATTCTGACTAATGTTTATGCATGTCATTCATATGATACAACTTAATAATTCCCTACCTATTTTTTATTTTGACAAGTACTTTTAAAACATTTTTTTAAATTAATTAGATTAGAAAATTCATGCAATAAACTACGTGTGCCCATGATCACTGTTTTACTTCTTGGCACTTCAGCCATCTTCAAAAAGTAGTATTTATAAACCTATAGCAGCAGTAGTAGCTCATTTCACAACATAATCACTTGTAAATTTCAACAGGATTAAGAACCATCAGTGTAACCAAAATGCTAAACAGTAACATTTATCAAAAATCCCTTCAATAGTCTCTCTCATAATTTAAGATTATTACTGAAAACAAACTACTATGAAGATAAACTACCACTAAATTACATGACTTGCTTCTTTTTGTCATAAGGCACATTGTTTAAAGTGGTAAAAGGTTGGTTAAAGGAATCCTTTGCTCCTCCTATCCTCCATGAATGGTTAGTACCCTTCAATTAATTGTAGTATTAAAATTTTGATGCTTCAGGTGAAGAATAGGCTTCAGGCTAAAATGAAATCTTAAAAGAATAATGATTCTTTTTCCAGACAATCTTCTAAAAAATCAAAATAAATCTAAGACAGACCATGAAATAAGATATAATTTATCTCTTAGATAGAAATAACAATATTCTTTTTAATAAATAAATAGTATCTTTTTCATATTCTTAGTAGAAATCCATTATGCTGAAGCAAGTGAATCAGATGCAAAGCAGTACTAAAAATGTTATTGTGGATGTTAACCCCTTTCTTGTAAAATACAAGTTATTTGCTCAACTGGTTGATTAGCTAGTTTATAGAAAGTTAAGTGATTGCTTCTCTCGTGTATTGCTCTGATGAGCTAAATCTCATAACCCCACTTCTTGTTGGTTTATTTTGCTCTATTTTACTTCAATCATAACTATATTCCAAAATGATGTTTTCATTGCATTCTCTAACTATCTGGCACCATCTAGTAGCCACAAATGCTGTTTTTGCCTGAAACTATAAGAGTAATAATAGTGAACATGATAATGATGTATACAGAAGCTAATGCATTTTTATATAAAAAATATTATCTAGATCTTAACCAGTTAAGACACTGAACATTTTACGATGAGGTAGCAGCTGACTACACGCATTAGTACCTATCTGTACAGTGTACAAAAGCATTCTACCTCCCTTGAAAGAGCACATGCTGAACACCCTCATCAATTTACAAATAATTTCCAATTAGATCAAGAATTTATAGCAAATCCCTAGCAATAGTTAGCATTTCTGTACAGCTGTTTAAGCACAATTTCAATATATACTGTTTTACTCTTCCAAAAACAAATACTAAAATGCTTTATTATTATTGGAGTCCTTGACAGTCAAGACATTTTTAGAAATGCTTAAGCACAGCTTCTGGAAGACCCCAAAATCCTTTTAGAGCCAAAGTAAGTAAAGTGCACTGAGGCTACTTGCAGTGCTCCTGAGCTGTGATTCAATGGACATCTTCAATTTCCAGAAGTGGTCAAACAAACATGAATACACAACCCCCATCCTTCTATTCCTTGGGGGCGGGGGGGCGGGGATTTTACAATTAAAAGAATGCAATGCTTTTGAAATATATAACTACAGCTTTTTTAAGCTGAAAAGATTTTTCTCCTTTTACTGTAGATGTCAAATCCATCATGAAGCAAAATTTTGTTTTTAAAAGACTTCCCTCAATGAAGCAGTTCATTTCTCTGCCATTTAGTTCACTGTATTTTTTACAAGCACCAGACTGAGCAAACTATGATTGAGAGAAGCCATCTTATGCACATTGCTGTTGTCCCACATCATTCAGAACAAACCTTTTTAGATCGTTAACTACCACAGGAGTGCTGATTACACAGGCACCAGCAATTTCCTAACCAATGACCACCTGAACAATGATGTGTTCAGCTTCTCAGACCCTGAAGCCTTTCAAAGGTGAATCATTTCACAGTTTGGAACTAGATCTCCATAGCAACTTCCCTTTGAGGGTTTTAGAATCACCATCCAGTAATTCTATGATCATCAAGCTCAACCATTCCCAATGGTTCTTTTCACAGCAGATGGAAAAGGAAGCCTTGAAATTTTACAGTCTATTTCAAGCAATTCATCTGGCAGCCTATTAGAATTCAAAATATTTCGACCTTCAATCACAAAGCATGTTATCTGAAGCTGTGGTGATCTCAAGTCAAGACAAGCAGACGTTTTAGTCTAATCATCCATGATGAGAAGAGACTGACAAAAACTCTTAATTCAACCACCATCAAAATGCTTATTTTAACTGCATGAAAGTCTTTCAACAGGCAATGAAAACACACCATGTACCATTTTATCACAACCTTCCATTCAAGGGAAATATGAATTCTGAATATTGACATGGATCTTTGCACTCCCAGACAGCTTTTGAACAAATATCTCCTTCTTAACAATCAGTAAAAATCCAATTTTATTCTATTATTCTCTGCAACTGATGCTAGAAACTATGGAAATAAACTGCAATTAACTTTTTCCTAAGTCACTTTTATAAACACTATAAATAAAGGAAACTAGATCCATCAATAGCTATTTTTCAGGTATGTTCTAATAAATTCAATCAGCTAGTCTGAGAACATAAATGCCAGAAACTACTGCACTAGGTAAGATCTTGAATAAAAAGTCAATTTTCATGAGTCTATGGATTTTTTTCTCCCTTTTTTGTTCATGTAATCCAATTCCCTTCTCTTAAATATCTGAAGTCAGGCACTGAAATAATTATGAAGACTGCCATGTGCATGAAAGATTTAAAGTAAAGTAAAAGAGCCTTTTCCTCCACTACCCCAATTTGACTAATCCCAATTTTGCAATATTATTATTTTATTTAAGACCTTTAGAAGAGTAAAAAGAATGTTTGGGTGCTTTGTGGGAAAAACACCTAGTAATGCTAAAATGAGGTTTCTAACTAGAACTTCAGAAAGTTGCTGCTTTCAGCAACAAAAAACAAATAAAGCACCAAAATGTATTTAGGGAAAAACCTTAACAGAAATTATGAACACAAGCTGCTGAGATAATTTAAGAGTTCAGAACATAAACACGTTGCTCAATTTACTGTTAGTCTTAGTAATTACTAGCTGGAATTTTTATATTAAATATGAATGTTTTAACTAATGAATGGTTAAGTTCTCCTGACTTAAAATATGAAAAAGTTTCAATCACTACACACGCATACTGAAGCCCAAATCTAACACAAAACAGTACCTAAACTATTTGGTAAAATTTCTGTAAGGTTTTTAGATACTTGCAGAAGTGACAAATATTTTCAAGTTCTTCTTACTTTTCTGGAAGGTGTTTTTTAATACAGGAAAAAAAGGGGGAGGGAGTTACTGCTGTTTATATATACGGTTCTTAAATCAGCTACATCAGTAGCCCCAATTTAGGTCTTGCAACACAAGACAGCCAGGCTTAAAATGCCATATTTCATTGGGCTATTGAAAACAAGAATGAAATAACTTATCTCCTTTGGAATCTATACTATATTAGTGTTGAGTTTTATCACTTTGCTTTTTATGGGGTTTACAAACACTTTAACAAGAAGTTTAAACAAATATAAGAGAACTTGAATAATCTCTGATGCAATGCTTTACTAAGTGGCATCATACTTAGAGTTAATACTTACAATGAACATAACACATCTATTTTCAATTTTTTTCCGTAAAAGAAAAGAATATGATGAAGTGATTTGATATGAAGTGATATGATGAATATGATGAAAAGCTTTCAAAGTACCGGAATTTTGTCTCTGCTCATAATTCTCCACCTCTTTCAAAGCTAGTTCATGATCAGGGTTGCACAGTTTTTATATTAAGCTTCCCCAAGATCTGAGGAGAAAAAGTATGTAGATACGGCCACAAAATTTAACTAGGGATCATGCTAGGATTAAAAGATTCAATGTAGCAAATGAAAAAGTTATGCATCAACTGAAAATGTAAGCTGTTTATTTCTATCCACATCTGATTGCTAAAACAAAACCACTAGAATCTCAGAAAAAAGATACCAAGGAAAATCTCTTGGGTAGTTAAAGCACCATCTCCTGCAAAGACCAGAGTTGAAGACAATTATATGAAAACAATATTAAAACTGCTTGTGGTTTCCAGTGTCAGATTAGTTACCTCAATGGCCAAAATAAACTCTTTAAAATATTGTCATAAAGAGGCCAAAGAAACTATTGGAAGTATTCCACATTAAGAAAAAGTTTAGCCAACAATATAAATCATTCCAATTGTTTTCCTTTCTATATAAAGGATATTCAAAACCATACGAGTTTTACCTCACTCTTATGAAACTTATCTTAAATTTTGCAACAATGGGTCAAACATCTACAAAAGTGTTCTGCACAACTTTCTATTCAGTGCTCATCCATCAATAACCTAATACAAAATTAAAACTCAAGACTGAACAAGACTACTTATATTCAAAACATTTTTCTAATTCAAATCAAATAGCATAACAACGGTGCTAAATTAGGTAAACAAGCCTAGTGATATACAAACAGTCTACCGGTAATGCAGCAATTATGGAACAGAACTTCACTACTGAAAAATGTTTGTGAGAATTGTTTTTACCCTAAACTGTCAGTAAATAATTGTCTGCGATTGCAGAACTTACCAAATTAAAAGTACGACTACTATTCATTTAAACGTATCAAACCATTTTGTGGCTATATATATAGTTTTAAAAAATCCACTGCATTTTGTTACTATTAGTTATAAATAGAAATCTTAACAACCTAATAAGTAGTTCTTACAAAGTGTTCCTAAATCATGTCAGAAATATCCCCCAATATCTAGGCATTTAATTCTTGATCTCTGCCACACAACCATATCTGCAAGAAACCCTGATCCTAAATAGTGAGGTAATACATAACTACCGTGTTTAACAATCTAGAATAACCTTAAGTTTATTTCATAACATATAATCAAGCAACATACAGTAATTAAAGCACACTGAAAACAGCAGTTACTAGCTAATTAACATTACAGAAACACTTTTCTTAATGATGCAAAAAGACAAAGTACATTATATAGTGTAGTTTGCTATAAACCTTGTTCAGAACAGTAGAAACTTGATTTGAGAATCAGAAATTACTTTACATTATTTTATAACTCAGAGTAATTTTGCATAAATTATCTACACACAAATAAGTATTTGAGATTATCCTGGTCTGATTGTTGCCCGCATTTAGTGTGAGCATCACCAATACAAAAGCACCAATACAGGCTTACATGGCTCCTCACTAAACTTTGGCATGTGAAAATATGCTCAGTTTTACAAATCCTTACTTATGTATATGAGCTTTATCGTTTCTGCAGGAGCAAGCTACTATGCTGCTATCATCACAGTACTTGACCTCTAACTGGGACAGCAAGCTGAGGAGAGATCCAGTAGCAACAGTGCTGAACTACAGATCAATTAACAGGAAGCAGCAAGGATTGCCAGCATATCCCTTTTAGAAAGAACACTCCAATGAGGCACTAAGCCTACGCTGGCCTGCAGCCCAAGATCACCAATATACTGACTAACTGAAAAAACATTTAAAGATGGACCTAAAATACAAGTAGAGATGCACGGTCTTACATGCTATTGTTAAATGATGTTTCCCATTTCTTGTATTTCACCATTATTTGTAATCCAGTAGCACCCACATTATTTTAGCTAATATTTGCACTTATATGCAGAGAGGGGCAGGCAGTCCCTGCCCTGAGAAAAGATTTCATTTTGCATGAATAATTTCATACAGAAGCACCCTTACTTTTATCTCTTCAATCCAGCCAGCATTTATTAATTTCCATACCTGTCTTGTTTCAATCTTAAATTAATCCTCTTTTCCATTTAATATCACAAATTATTTCTTACCATAAAGTACATTTTCATACCACTGCATTTCCTTAGCAGAAGTGTGTACAGCAGCATATAGATGACATCTCTACAGGTTTACTGTTACTTTAAATCTAAAAGTACACATTTAGATAAATTTGGACATATACAAATTAAATATTTGTCACAATAACCCTCTGCATTTGAATGTTACCATACATATTCACACTACTAACAGCACACAGCAAAAAAGACAAGCAGGCACCAGGAAAATAATTTCTTCCTTTCAAATGCTCTGAATTCATTTCCATCTTTACTGCTAAGCAGGAACAAGAAACACTTTCAAAGAAATGTTCCAGGGGTGGAAAAAGAGCTAACATGAACATTTGTCTGTAATTCATTTGTTGCCTCCCTACCCCCTTTTGTGGGCTTGCTATAGGATGGGATGTAGCATAACATTCCTTTACCTTAAGAAATCAGCATTTTAAGGACCTAGAAAATATTCCCCTCTTTCATATCTGTATTGCAGCCCAGCCCCTTCTCAGTCAATTATTCCAGTTTGTATTTTTCTGACATAATGGGCGCATCCAGACGAGCACACACGTGCGGTCTGTGGCACTGCAGACCCATCTGCGGCACTGTATACAACATGAACCGCAGATGCAGGCATTCCCCACACTGCTAATTTGCAGCGTGGCCCGGGGGGGAGGGGGGAAAGATTTGACACCCAGAGATCCCAGTATCAAAAAAACCTGTACCTAAAAGCAGCAGTGCGGTCCACAAGGCGGCAGCATGCGCCACCTGAAACTGAAGCCTGGCCAGCTGGAGCCACGCTCCAGCTGTCTGCCTGGCTCCCTGCTGCCAAATCACTAAAGCTGCACCTCTGAGGCGCTCAGCCCCCAGGTAAGGCTGTTGGGGCCAGCCCAGGTGCTGGCCCCGCCTCTCCTAACCCCCTGGAACTGGAGTACCACCCAATTCACAAAAGTTATAAAGGTGTGCCTTGAGTCTAATGAGCAGTGCCTTGAATTTAAAAAAAGTTAAGAACTACTGATTTAGAGTAACAAGGTTATCTAGGGCACTGGTTCTCAACATTTTTTGTAAAAGGACCCATTTGCCAAGATCGATGGCTTGTCCCAACCCACAACGCCCTGGCTCCGCTGGTGCCCTGGGCAATGGTGGGGCCCCTCACTCCCACAATCTACTGCCTACCTCCAGCCCTGCTGGAGGGGGCACCCAGCTGCCCCCATCCTGCTTGGGCCAGAAAACAACCAACAAGCAACGTGTACTGCCCCTATCCTGCCCCCCTACCCCCCCTGAGAAGTGAGTGCGGGCCCCTGCATGCATGGGCCCTGTGCCACCAGCCCAGGTATGCAGCTCCCCACCCCAAAGGACCACTCCTGCCCCCTTCCCCCACTGAACAGCCAGACAACTCCCCCCACTCCCCCTGCCCTG
>NW_005841969.1:1548888-1576840 GCF_000455745.1 Alligator sinensis
CCACTCCCCGCCCACTTACCCGTGTCCACCTCTCACAAGCTGGGCTCACTGTATGCTGGACACATGCGTCTGCACATGCAAACGCATGTGCGCCCACTGCCTCCAACCATCCCAAGCAGCCCCTTGCAGGCTGGAATACTGACAGCCTACAAGGGGAAATCTGAGTTTTCGCACATTTTTCTGGGACTTGCTCACAACCCTTTCAAATATTCTTGCGGCCCACTTTTGGGTTGCAACCCACCAGCTGAGAAACACTGAACTAGGGAACACAACCCTGCCCTGTGTCTCAATTTGCAGATTTGGGTTAATTCTTGGATAAGATTCTGGCTCCATGGAAGGCAACACAATTTTTACTGACTTCTGTGGGATCAGGATTTCATCCAATTCCTTCAGAGAATCCACCTAGCAATTCCCACCATGAAAACTTTCAGGTATTTGATGTTTATTCATGATTTGAACTTATTCCATACTGAAGTAGCTTTATAAAAATGTGCTTCATTAAAGGTCAGAGAAGACATGGAATCATAATACTTACTATTTTTCAAAAACAGAAAGAATGGAAGAAACTAGAGAACAACAGCATATTTTAATTATGCTCAAAACCTGGCAACATTTAAGACTTTACCCTGATTTGCATAATACTAGCCTTTAGAAACTAGATTTGAGAGGAGATTTTGATAGGATAGAAAATACTTAAAAAAAAAAAAAAAAAAAAAAAAAAAAAAAAAAAAAAAAAAGGAAGTTGCCTTGGTAAGATGTGTTTAAGATGAGGCTAATTTGGTATAGAAAATCAACTGTTTACTGCCTAATTTCATCCTTTTTGTTGACTCTGTCACAGCACTATAAATACCACTAACATACAAAAGCATTCTAACTTAAATGATATTGAAACAAAAAGATTAGAGAAGTTTAAGGATACAGAAACTATTTATCTACATAAGTTTCTCTTGGTACAGGAAACCTTCATTGTTCAGCATTTAGACAAACTAATATAAAAAATAAAAGACACTAAAAAGCATGCTTTGATCAACCAGAGACCTTTCTGGTTGAAACATAATGTGAAAACGTAATTTCAATACTATTAAAAAACACTAAACTCTAGCGCTTTCTTAGTACTGATAACTTTCTAAAGACTTATTTTTTATTAAATTATTTCCTGAAAATAGCGAAGGTATTATCCTGCAAAAGGGGACATTCAGACAGGTATAATGTGGCTAATTCCTTTTCTGCAATGCTAGCTAATGACACATTTTCCTAAGAAAACTATAGGCAATAAAACTAAGAAAAAATTGCAAAGTGAAGAAAAGATGGATTTGACTAGACTGACTCTTACTGAAAATCAGAAGTCTGATCACAAAACTTTGGTTTGTGGTCTGCTGATTGCTAACATTAAAAATGGTTCTCTATGTCATTAGCTGTTCTTTTCAATGTGCTTTTACTTACTGGTTTCCAATTTTCAACACAACGTTGCTGGTAATATTACAGCATTTCCTACTAACAGTGACCTATGGTGCCATCTTATGTTCCCACAAAATATTTTGTTTCAGTCTTAGCGAGATGCCATTTTTATCTGGATTCCTCCCCAACTGTAACAATAGATCTGCAAAGCCCACTCCTCTGCTAGATACATCAGGACCCTAGCAAAAAACAAGTTGTATCTGTATATTTTAAATGTGCAATCATATAAACGTTCCTCTTCCTTACACACCCAAAATTTGCAGAATGCTTTTTCTCTTTATTGGATGTTATATTCAAGTTCTTAGACAGTTGTTTATGTTTCATGTTTGTGTATACAACAAATTAGCCATTAACACATAATTATGCCTCTTCAGAATGGAAAAAAACAACCATGGGTTCTTAAAGCTTAAAAAGTGGTAAGAAGTAACTGAGAACGTGAATGAGTGATTAGTAAGTTTTCTTGCTAAATTGCAGATAAACCCAAACGTAAATTTCAGTTCAAAACAATGTGGTTGCAGCCATCATGCTTGCAAATATATCTTTCTTCAGGACAAACAATATACTCCTGCCTCCCTGAGTCTGCAGACAGACTGCAACTTCTTATGCTTACACAGAAAACAGAAGAATGAAATTTAAATTCCAATAAATTATACTGCTGATATTTAAAACCCTTAATCAGTCTCATCAATACCATTCTGCTATTGCATGGGAAAACTGTAAACAGAAACACAAGGTCATCACCACTAATATCCAGAGGAACTGCCAAAAAGCATCCCTATATTTGAGGAAAGGTTGATGCAACCCAACACTAACTTCTGACTTTCCAGCAGCCAGGTGACAAAAGAATAGCAGTCAAAGGAATGTTAAGTTTTTCGGCACCTAGCAGAGAGCGATATGAAGGTATGCTGACAGATCCACTGCAGATATATCCACCCACTTTATGAAACTGGGCTTCTTTCTTATTGGTCCCCTACCATAAGCATTTGACAGCTAGTAACTAGTGCATTTACACCAACAGCAAAACAATGTCTGGTGAATTACCAAGCCTTTCTATTTGCAAATTAGTGATCATCACATCAATGAGATCAAAATTATAAAGCAGATGTTCTGGCTTATGACTCATCATCACTTCACAACATGATCAAGTAACCCAGTCATAATACCTTAGCAATTTAATATCACACTAAGCATAAATGTAGAGAAGGGAAACTACTCATAAAATATCTAAAACTTCCACATTGGTTTAGTCTGCACTTAAAAAAAAAAAAAATCAAAACAAAAAGTAACCTTATTTGTATGTTCTTTTCTACTGTTAATAACTGAAATCCTGCTGAGCTTCAGTGAGCAAGACACTGTTGGAGCTGACTGGCCAATTCAGCTTGAGAGGTACCTTTACCTTTTGCTAAATGTACTCATACTGTACTTTAGATTTATAACAATAGCTAAAAGCAAGTCTAACAGTGATACCTTAAAAGCTTTCTGTAAAAAAACCACAATAATTTACTTAAAGAGAACAATTCTATTCCATTAACACTCTAAACCATTCATAGCAAAAATAAGTGAAAAACTTTTAGTTTAAAATCATAACAATGTATTAATGCTGTTAACTTGTTTAAATAATGTGGAAGAAATTAGCTGTACGGAAAGATTTAAGTTTTTGACTCATTCTTTCTCTATATAAATAGACAATTATCTTTGCAGATGATCACTGCACAAAATCATGCCAATAAATGCATATGTATTAAAATCATTCCTCGTATATAATAAAAAGAAAAAAATGTACACTTTACTAATAAAGCCCCCAGGTTAGCCATCTTTACTAAGGTTGATAGGAAGGCAGTTCTGCGAGTAATTCTGTGCTCTCATGAACACAACATGCAGAGAGAGCAGTGAAAACTGGGACAAGAAATCAACCAACATAAGCTTTCACTATGCATCCAAAGGTCCTCATGCCACTGACACATTAAACCAGTAACTGTCATATAACCACTAACTGCGCAGATTTATTCTGAGGTATTGACTGAATTTAACAGTGGTCAGTAATAACTTACCCACATTACCATGTCATGCATTCAAACAGCAAATCCTTAAGTTTTCAATTAATTTTAACCATATGGGAAGTTTGAAGAGTTTTGTTTTTTCCAATATTAGGATAATATGGGATCAAAAAAGCCTGGAAAACATAATACTGTAACTATTGTTTAAATGTACTTTTCCCCCCTTGTATACTGATAATTGTACAAGAAAATCAGATTGATCATATTTAATGTATTACAGTCTCAAAAATAGTAATTCTGTAATAAATGAACAAGTTCTAGGATTTAGAACACAACCTCATATTGTAATTGTATCCATCTCCTAAATTCTAGACCTTGCTCTTTTATTACAGAAGGAATATGTAAAGACCAAACACCTCAGCTTTAACAGAAGCAAAACCAAACTCGATCTTCATGATGGGATCATGACTAGAATCTTCACATGCACACATACATGCATGCACGTAACACATACACTTGCTCTTAATTGAAAATATAGTCATATATACAATGGGAATATGATAAATGCAGCATTAACAGGTCTGAAAAGGAACTTCAGGAGTAAACTCTGAGAGTTCATGTGTATACAGTCACTTTTATGATGAAACTGTGACCAGATTGTCCTCTATATGCTATCAAAATATGTATTTAAAAAAAAACAATAGTGGAAAAATATAACTGTATGAGTCATATCAAAATGTTTTCATATGGAACTAAGTGTCTCCTGAAGTCTAGGTCACTTCATTGTAGGAAGTTTTTCATCTCTCTCTTGCAAATTGTGACCATAATTTGCTAGTTAAAAATTACTGAAGGAAAAGACCAAACATATAAATAAATTAACTTTTGAAACAAGTATAAGAAAAATCTTCCATAGTGCCAAAAAAAACACCACAAAAAAAAAACAACACCTTTCCTCGAGGCTGTTCAAGACAAAAAGAACTTGTCATGTTAAACAGTAGTCAATAGCTGCATACAATCAGTAAACAAATTCCGCTCTATGAAAAAAAAAAACAAAAAACTACATCACCATTTAGTGGTTGCAATTTAGATTATTCTAGCGTGTAATACTTTAATTGTATAAAACAAAGCTGATGTCACAAACACAAAAGAACTTCTTGCAAAGCAAGCACCACAAGTAATTTTTATGCTGCCACTGATGGCTGACAAGTGATGAGCACTTTGTTCGGATTTATACACTTAAGCATCTAAGGCAACAGGTGGCTTGTAAAAAGAAAACACTGAAAAGAGCTTTTTAACTCTTCATAATCAACATTTTTATAATACACTTTGTCAGAAGAACTAGCTATAATCTTTCTATAGCTAAAACTCAATGTGTTAACTCAAAGAATACACTACTGAAATCCAGTACAATTATTTCAAGCACAGTACACTGCAAGATTGTCCTTTTCAAAGAGTTTTGCAACACCACACAGGACTCAAAACATTTTCCCAATTTCCATTTAACCACAAAATATCACCGAGAAGGCTAAGTTTAAAATGGAATTAAGATTGAATGCACGTATAAAAAAAAGTTAGGTTAAAAAAAAAAAAAAAAAAAAGAAAACCCTCACAGAGATACTATAGTTATCCCCCCAAAAAATCAAGCGCTTAAAACCCAAGAGATTCCAAACTACCACTAAATTAAAAACCAAATGCTTTAAGGTAATTTCAAAGGCACAGTTGGGTGCCAAGCCACCATTTACTCTGCCCACTGATAATTAAGATATATATTTTAGTGTTTGCAGTCTCAGATTAAACCAACATTTTTAAGACATATTTTTTCTCCTCACCCAACCTCAATCTGCCATTTTAATGATCCAAAAACAATGTATCCAATATCTATGCTAAAGAACCCTTTTTAATAATTTTTATTTTTCAAAATAACCAATACATACATGAATTCTCAGGAAATTCATCCTGTATTCCAAGAATAACTACTGAAATTTTGACCCAAATTGTTATAACAAATTAGATAACTGAATTTGAAGTGGAAATCTCAATTAAGCTTTGTTTAATTGAGGGTTAATTTACTGTGATTTAGATTTCACTTATGTAGTAAGAGCAGGCACAATTACTGAGAGTCAGCACTTTGCAGTAAGTCCTACCCCTCATGAACTTACTATTATCCATAGAGTATGTTTGCAGTGTGATTGTAGCCATGACAGCCCACAAGATGTACAAGTGTTTTTTGCAATATCTTTTATTGGACTACCTATATAGTTAGGAGAGATGATAGATAAGCTTTTGGGCAGAAACTGCATTTCTCAAGCTCTAACCCATTATCCTAACACTAAGTCCTATGCAGGTTCAGAGAACCTTTTCACATTAAATGTGCATATTGATGTCTCAGCTCTCAAGGACTGACACTTTAGGAAAAATACTGAAGGGATTTGTTGGTGAAAGAAAAAAGAACCTGCACCTAGATATAACACCATAAGGTGCATCCACCATGAGCTCTCCAATCTCATCCTTCCTACCAAAGTAACTGGTGCCAAGAAAGTTGTTTTAATACGCAAGTGGAACAACAAACATGGTTTCCATGAGTTCAGATAGCAATCTACCCTGCCTTCTGACTGACTTCAGACGAATACAGCAAACTACCTCTCTCTCCAAATAGAAAACCATCAGGGATGCAAGGACTAAGTTTAGGGCCCAATAAGAAACTGGATCTCTCATAGGCAGGAAACAACCTCAGGAATTTCAGAGTGGCCGAGTCAAAGAAGGCAAGTTAATCTTCCCGTGGCAACCAGATAAACCACAGCTGAGTAAAGGAATGCTTCATCTCTAGAAAGTAGTCCATGAAAACAGGAAAAAAGGAGAGTTTTTCATGAACGACACTAGGATGTAAACCTAGTTTGGCTGGTTGAGTTTTGTCTACTATGCATGAGACAGGAGAAGAATAGCCTTTTCTACTTCCAAGAGCCATCCAGCATCCATGCTGCTAGAACCAGGACATGTAAATGCAGCTGGAGTGTCTTCGCTGAGAGAAGAGGTCTTGAAACCAAAACTGACTCAATCAGGACAGGGCAGAGCCAGCAAGACAGCTGTGCAGAATTCAGTCTCACCTTCAAAAGCCTTTGAAGAATTAGAAATCTAGATGTGGCGTATAACTCTCTCTCACCATGGGATGGGAAAAGCATCAATGAAGCAAGCCAAGTCTAAAGTCCCTTCCTGGAGCAAAAGCATTGGTACTTCTGGTTTATTTCTAAAGCAAAACAGATCCATCTCTGGGCACCTCTAAAACAAGATGTCCTGAAAAGGAAGTTCCTAATTTCCACTGTCAGTACTGGGAGATGTATATACCAAGACTGTCTACTCTGGTATTTCAATGGCCTGGAAGCACAGTACCATTATCCGATTACAGATGCATTAGGGCTGTACGAAGCTTCAGTAACCCATTCAATTTGGAGGAGATTTGGCCCGATTTGGCAACTGAATGTCCGAATCCAAATCAAATTGGGAGACCAATTAAAAGGTCCGAATCGAATCGGAAGCCTTCGAAAAGATTCGGAAAAGATTTGGTGCCACTTTGGAGATTCAGCCATAGACTGAACAGGCAGCACCCCTCACCATGCTGGACACAGCTGCCTCTGGCTGGGCAAGCAGCAGCAGCACCCGCCCCACCACCCCAGGTGGGCAAGCAGCGACAGCGCCCGCATCCTCTGCCCTGGCTGGGCGCCACTTATCCCCTTCTGCCCAGAACGAGCCATGCCCACATCCCACCCCCCAACTCACCCCGGCTGGGCAAGCAGCAGCAGGGCATAGTGCTGCCGCACCTGCATCCCACACCCTCCTGTCCCCCTCCCCGAGTCCCACACCCCCCACCCCGGCTGGGCAGCTTGTCCCAGCCCCAATCCCAATCCCATGCCCTTTCCCTCCACCCTCCGCCCACCACAACAGACTTACCAGCTGAAGACAGCTGTGTCCACTGTGGTGAGGACTGCTGCCTGCTTAGTCTATGGCTGAATCTCCGAAGCAGCGTCAAATCTTCAGATCTGATTTGACTGAATCAAATCAGGACAGTGATTCGAATCTCCGAATCAAATCACTGTCCCTCCAAATCATCTGAATCCGAAGCAAATACTTGCCACTTCGCAAAGGCCTAAGATGCATTACTTTCATTGGCTGCCTCCCTACATGGAGAGGAAAATCTTGTACATCATTTGATGATGTCTACACTGTGTCAATGGTATATGATCTGAACAGAATGTCCAGGGATATTATGTAAGAACATCTAGTAAGCTTGGCATACTGCTTTTAGCTCCAGGATATTTATTTGAAGCTTTGGCTAATCAGCAGATCAAAGACCATACAGCTGAAGGCTCCCTACCCTCACAGGAAAGCACGGAGGCCACCAAATGGTGGGAGGGGAGAAACAGGATTCTCTTTTGCATATGTTGTAGTTATCCTTTCCCCTTGCCAGGGAAGAACATTCACATCCATTCCCAAGGGATGACTCTTAGGGCATGTCTACACATGCATTTAAGTGTGACTAAATTTAAATAGGCATTTAGCAATTTTTGGCAGGCTTCTACACATGCAGGGACTTGGTACTAAAGTTAGTACCAAGTCCCTTGCAACTGTGTCATGTGCTCCTAGTGGCTGGGCAGACCCAGCACTAAAGTTAGTGCTGGGTCGCATCTACATGTGCGTTAATTCATTTTAACTAATCGTGCCTAAATTTGAAGCTGCATTTGTAGGTATCAAATTTAGGCATGATTAACCTAATTTTCACCATTTCTGATGCACATTAAGGGTGCGCACGTGTAGACGCATGCCCATAACGCGCATTAAAGTAGGCTAATGCCCATTAACATGTCTCACACAGATGCATCCTTAGGGAATGATATGCAGTCTGGCATGCAATATCACATAGGTATTATATATTCTATTTATAAAGGCAGTGTGGCTTAAACTGGACAAGTGAACCCAAGCGTTTGTTCAGCTGGCCTCAATCTGCAAAACAAAATCCAATAAGAACTGTGACTGATCTTGAGATACGTAACCATTTAAATGGGTAAGAATGGACTTCTCAGTATTCACTGTTAGGCTTAGGGTTTGAAACAACTTTCATACCGCTGTTTCTTTCAGACCTTTGTTTGCATGAGCTTCTCTTTTATCAGCCAGTTATCCTTATAATTACACACACTAATACTATTTATCCTGAGGTGGAATGCTATGGTTATTACAAAGTGAAGTCTTGGTTCTATCAAGAGACTGAATGGAAGGACCTTGTTTTGGTAAAAGCCTGGGACACCATGATGCAGAAGTACTTTCTAAGAAAGAACATGATGGTAACATGAAAGTAAGCATCCTGCAGATCAAGAGAGACAAGCCAGATCTCCTGTTCTAGATATATGACAAAAAGGGCCCAATGGCATCATCTTGCATTTGAACTTACAGATAAAGGAGATGAGCTTTAAGCCCAGAACGGCTGACAGAAAATTAGGGTTGGAAAGGACCTCAGGAGGTCATCTGGTCCAACTCCCTGCTGAAAGCAGTACTATCCCCAACTAAATCATTCCATCCAGGGCTTTGTCAAGTAAGGCCTTAAGAACATCCAAGGATGGAGATTCCATCACCTCTCTAGGTAATCTGTTCCAGTGCCTCGCCACTCTCCTAATGAGAAAGTTTTTCCTAATATCCAAGTTGCAACCTGAGACCATTGCTCCTTGTTCTGTCATCTGTCACCACTGAAAACAGTCTAGTTCTATCCTCTCTGGAACCTCAGGTAGTTGAAGGCTTCTATCAAATCCCCCCTCAGTCTTCTCTTCCGCACACTAAATAAACCCAGTTCCCTCAGCCTCTCCTCGTTAAGTCATGTGCCCCAGTCCCCAAATCATTTTTGTTGCTAAATCTCTTTTGGAACCAAAAAGAAAACTGTTATAAAATCTTTTTCCCCATGAAGTGCCGTGGAATTGTCTTTAATACCCTACAGCTGGCAGTGAGAAAAATCGTCCATTGCAATACCATCGCTGATAAAAAGGCCCTGAAAGAGGACAGAGAAGGGAGAGTGGTTAGAATATCCAGCTGCAATGATATCTAGAAAAGGGGAGAGGATGAAAGCCTGCAAGCAAGAATCCATCTCTCTGAAATCCTATCAAAGACTTTGCCTCTTTCCTACAGGCAGTAAGTAGAGGGAGTAATAAAAGAATGCCCTCTCTTATGGAAATGGGAATGTCGTGGGCCCTGGCGCAAGGACAAAGAGCAGAAAAAGATGGGTAGGTCTGTGTCTGGTAAGAGTAGGACTGATGCTTGTGCGTCCTCTTGAGCCACATATATAAAAGCCAAAAGAAGCCAAAGATAGTCTTCTAAACTTTGCAGTCTCTATAAAACCAGGAGTCAATGCTAAAGTTTCAGTGCCAAGACATCACCAAACTTTATTAGGATCCCTGTAAACCTGCAAAATATCAAAATGGGAAAGACTTGGAAGTTAAGAAGGTCTTACTGAGGAGACATGAACCTCCCCTTTTCCTGAAAGTGTGCCTGGGATTGCATTCCAGGGGCAGAGAAGGAAGATGGCCTCCAAACTGGATAGTGGCACATCAGAAGTAAACACTGGGATCAGAAGCTGATCCTATTGACTTTCACCAGGAATTGGACCTAGAGTCTTGGTCTTGTACTCTTTTCTAGCTTGGGGAGAGAGAGTGCAATGGAAGATTACAAGCAAGAGTATTTCCCAGCTATGTGGGATTCCCCTAAACATTAATGACACTTAATATTTCATCCACAGCTGGCATGACTTTGCTGCAGGATGGACAGCTTAAAATGCTGAAAATCTGAGATAAAAGCTACAATGACTGGCAAGAAAGTGGGGGGGGGGAAGGGGGTATGATGGAAAGGTGTTTGAGTAGTATGAGGAAGAAAACTGAACTTCACCTGGCTGAAATATGCAGCCACATTTATGAGAATGAGACCACCACTGACAATGTCATAATGATGAAACTTGATGTCTCAAAGAGGATGACAAAGGCCAAAACATAAAGGTAACATCAAAAAATAATAAAGAAAGCAAAGCTGCAACTCTTCAAGAAGATACAAAAAAAAAATATAGGAGTGTAGATATTTTTGAAAGACTTTCATTCAAACATGTTTTGAGCAGATTGCAGAAGCTCCATATCTAGCCTAAGTGGTTGAGAGTCAACTAAAATGCAGGCAACGCACTGCCCATCTGTGCAGAGCCAGAAGAGAGGCAAGGTATGTGTGCACTGCATGGATACTTCAGGGCAAAGAGTTTCCAGGCTCAAATACTTGAGGTTTACATTCAGTCACTGCAGAAATATGCATACGGACCAGCACCAGAAAGATTTATTTTTTGTAGTGATGAAAAGCTGCTCTTGACTTGATCCATTTAGGAGATGAAGTACTGAAAAAAAATCAAAAGCATGAAAATGGTTTTAAAGTGAAAAAAGTTTGAAAATTATTGCTACATTCAGAAAGTATCAGACAACCAATAATACAACAAACACAGAAGCACAATTTTATCTGTTATGGCAATACCAATACAGGAAATACAAGTTAGTATAATAAAGGAAGAAAGTTCACATATCTGTGGGAGGTCCACAGTCCACTGCCTGTGTTAATGTAACACATTCAAAATATCCTAACTGACAGCATCTAAGCTTGCTACATATAGCTATGAGAGGTATATTCACCTGTTGGTTTGTTTTTATTAGTATTAACTGTATAATTAGTATTGCTAATATTGCTATTAGTTTGGTATTAAAAGCAGGTCTATGAAAAAGGATGACAATTTAGTTTCCATTTTTCAATGTCAAAACAATCAGCTTAAAATCAGACACTATGACAAGCTGTTTATCACAAAAAGCAAGGGCATATTTCACTCTAGAATACATCTTCCACAGCCTGGTATGTGAAAGGCCAACAACTGACAGATTGAGTCAGCAGAGAAGTCATTTTAGAGAAAATTCAAACAAAAATTTAAGTCTAATCACAGGGTCCAACAAGCGTTTACTATGCAATACTAAGGATGACGTTTCAAAAAACAAACAAACAAAAACCACACAAAAGTCAGAAGACAGGAAAAGTTCTCATAAGCAATTTTTTTTTTAGAGATGTATCAAGCTTGCAGGAATGTGTGCAATCTCTTGGCTTTAAACATTAATAGCTTGCTTAAAAACTTGACACCTTAGAATTTATGCAGACTCCAAAGTGAAGAATACATATTTTGCCATGCTTAGAAAAAGAAAGAGTTTTGAATACAAGTGGTAAAAGATCTGAAATGCAAGAAAGCATTTATAAAACAGCTCTATGCTTATTCACAAAAAAAGTTAGATAGGTTGCTGATAAATTTTCATATATAAAAAAATATCTTTAACTAGATCAATACCAAGAGGACAACATCCTCCCCCCGCCCCCCCCAACGGGTATATAATTAAAGCATAATTTCAAATGTTGTAATGTTATTATATACCTGTCCAAAAGAATAGCTACTTTTCTATTTTCATATTCTACTAAGATCTTATATTAAAAAGCTCATGTATTCATTAGATGATGCCAGGAAAAGTACAGGACCAAAGGTTTTTAACGGTCACCTGCTCCACTTTTCTCAGCGGTTCCCCAGAGCACTCATGATTTCCAATGGTATTTGCTGAATTATGGGTAGCATTTCTAGAAAAAAACAGCTCTAGGTATATAGGATGCATTGAATATCAATTCCACATCACTCTTAGTGCTTCCCAGACTCTCAGACTTATTTTCTAGAATGAGTTCTACATACTTTAGATCACAAGAAGTAATCATTCAAAATTAAACTCCCTAGATGAAATCAAATCTGCATATGATAATTTGTCATCTACCCACTGTTAAGCAGTCTGCTGCTGGCACTTCTTCCCTTCTATTTAATTTCCCCAGTTTCAGGAACACAAATCTCAAGTATTAGCCATTGCAGATTTCTACATTTTGTCAGTCTTTAGCACTAACTACCCTGTCATGCAATGAGAGGGGCAAAACTTTACACTACTCATTCAGAGCTTATATTTCATTTCCTGAAATGCTTTACATTTTACATAGACATACTAACACAGAAAACTCTACATTTTATGTTGTAAGATTCTTCAAGTACTGCATAGAAAGATTCTTGTAAGGCTGAAGAAAATAACCCAAGTCATCTTCTCTATAAAATAGTTAAAGTCTCCAGTAATACCACTACCCATTGGAAGTTTATGTATTCCACCACCTGTTAGAAATTTTTAGAAACATCTGGGGGAGTTGGGGGGGGGGGGGAAGTCCCACATTAGGCTTACTCATATAAAATTAAAAAGGATATTATGGCCTGAAGTATGAAAGCAGAATATCTCCAAAAATTCTTTAATATTAGTTCTCCCACACTATAGCATCACTGAAAGACAGGAGCCAACACTGCTGAAAGCTTTTGATGCAAGAAATATGGACACCATTGCCACACAAACTAGAATAACGAGGACAGCTTTAAATTAAACAATCATCCTAAACACCACTCAGTTAATCTCAATCAGCTTTAAATTCTATACCAAATAACTACAAAGCAACTGAGTAGGTAAAGATGGGCACACAAATCTTATGGATAAGGATGTGTACATGTAGAGATATGGAGACAGCTTCAGACAGCAAATATGGTACAAGACTATAACATCTGCAACCTAAAAAAGTACTACTTTGTATGCCTCAAGTATACATCAATTCAAGAGAGAGAGAGAGACTATGAGGAAGAAAATTTTCTTCCATAGATATTTAGCCTGAAAAAATACATGTTCATAGAAAATTTCTTCTGAAATGCAGTCTCCAAGAACCTCACTTCAAAAAATAAACCAAACATTCAGCTTCCATGTACAGAAATTAATTTCTAAGCTAGTAAACAGCATGGCTCAAGTGATTAAAAAATAACATAAAATAAAGAACAAAAAAGTTTTCCCTTGAAAGTGTTTAACAATAAAAATATTTTGAAAGGATAAAATGAAGATTTCAGTTTTCTGTATGGTTTTTAGGAGTATGATGCGTGCCAGTTGATATACTCTCAGTCTCCGTTACATGGCTACAGTTAACAACCCTGAGCAGTTTATATGCTTCCACAGAAGGCTAAAATGTAATGGCATAAATTATCCAAAACCAATATTTACACGTGGCATCAACTCCTTTCAAGTTTATCCTCACCTCACAATCTAGTAAGTAGGCTGGCTAGCAACCCCTGCATGGCAGCTGGGGAAAGAATACTACCAGAAAAAATTTAAGCAGGTAGACAGAAGATTGAAAGACTCAGCCCAGATGTTGAGAGGACTGGATTGAAAGACTCAGCCCAGATGTTGAGAGGACTGCTGGGAAAAAACACACATCTTTCCTCTCCCAGATGCTGAAGATATCAGGAAAAAGTCAGGTCTACCTAAGTCTTGAGGAAAATTCTAAGCTTTGGTAAAATATGTATGGAGACTTCATGTTCTTTACCTTTTCTTATACTACTCTAGATAAATATTGCAGCTTTAAAGAAACTGTGCCAGAATTTTCTTATTGAATACAGCTCCCAGAAGATGATTTGTGCCCGATCTTATTCAATATGGCACTGGAAAAAGTAATTAGGAGTATAAATAACATGAGGGAAGGAGTTCAATTGAATGGAGAGCATAGAGTCCTCACATACACTAATGATATAGCTCTCAAAAGTGAAAATATAAATGATACAGCAGCTCTGCACACTCAGATAACAAAGGAACCAAAGAAAACTGGACTACAAGTGAACACAGTTAAAACACAGAATCTTCTGGAAAACAGGACAGCAGTAAATCCGGAACTTTACATAACAATAAACAACACAAATTTTGAGCAAATGACACACTTCAAGTATTTAGGCTCTAGCACAGTACAGGAAAGTAATATAAAGTAAGAAACTAAAGGAAGAATAGAAGCAGGGAAAAGAGCCTGCTTTGCACTGCACAAGCTCGTCATCCAAGCTCATCCCAAGGAAAATTAAGCTTCAAGTCTGTAAAACCATAATTAGGGCATGTATAACCTACAGCAGTCAAGCCTGAATTCTCACATAAGCAAATGAGATACTACTAGATAGTTTTGAAAGAATAATTTTACCAAAAATATTTAGTGCACAGTATGATTCTGTAACACAAGAATGGCACAAAAGAACCAATAATGAGTTACTTAGATGCCCCATGCAGCATTGTTTGCATGAAAATCCAATGAGCCAATTTTTGCTTGAGATCACTTTTTATTGTATTTCAACAGCTCCACAATACTTCCGCATACACAAAATCCTGAAACATCACACTTTCTTACTGTAAGAGCTTTACAACACATCCATATACACAACATTCCTGATTTTGTTACTCAAGTCAGCAGTCACTGCAAATCAGATATTTTCTGGGTGGGAGATTCTGGAAGCAGCCACATATAGTTGTCCATGGGTAAAGACAGGATCCCGAAGAAACACTCCTACTCTTTTTAAATGTCTTTTTAAAGCCCCTAGCCTTTATTGATGGTCATACTGAATGCCACCTGCACAAAGAATTGTCAACATGTCCATGTGAATGGAAATGTGTTGTCAGACAGCTTCAGTGCCATCTGAGGAATTAGTACTATTCTTTCTGATCCGACAATTTTTGCCTCAAGCAGTCCACTGTTGATGACGGATTGTGCCAATAGCCGTGTTCCATTGCACAGACCATCCTTAGGGGCAAAGTTTCGCAGAAGCATGATGAGCATCTCAGGCTTAAGGTGAAGCTGATGTGGAAGCAAACCTGACATCTCCATGGAATTCACGTACTCAATTGGCACAGCCATAACATTTTCATCCTCTGAAAGAACATCTGCGCTTGTACAAATCCATTCTTGGCCTGGAAATTTTGCCACAATAGCACTGTTGATCTCCTGTACAACAGAGTAACATGGCGCCAAAATACAGGAAAGCCTCGCTATTCGTAAACTCCGGATTTGTATATTCAAATATTCGCGGGGGAGGGCAGAGCCAGGAGGCAGGCGGACAGTGAGCGCCGGGGATGTGGAGGGAGGCAGTGGGAGCATCTTCTCCCCCAGAGGCAGCCATGGCAGCACTTGGAGCAGCCGCTGCGGCACTCAGGGGGAAGGGGCTGCAGGGGAGCCCTGGAGACGTCGCCACACGAATGGAGAGGGTCTCCTGTAGCTCTTTCAGATGACCATCCTGAATTTTGATAATTATCCAACAGATTTGGAAATGTCCATTCTATTATTGCTGAGAGATCCAGAGGCATGCAGAGCTCAGGAGGCAGGGTAATGATTTCGTCAATATTTGGAACTTTACCATTTCCCAGATCCAAAAGCCATTGAGCGTATTTTGCACTTTGTGCATCAAAACCTCCCTTATGTATTCACGTGTTCTCACGAAGCTGGAAAATCTGGAAGTGGTTCCATGACTCAGATCGCTTCAAGCATGCCTCTACTACTCGTGGCTGTAAGGCATTTTTCACAACAGGCAGGATTTGCTAAAAATCACCCCCAAGCACTATCACCTTGCCAGCAAATGGTAAATTGCTCTGCAGTAAATCTCGCAGCATCCATTCTATAGCCTTCAGCATGTACCAATGAGCCATTAGTGCATCATCCCAAATAATGATAGCTGCTTCTCGAATAAGCTCAGCAAGGTCAGACTTACCAATACTGATATGCAAGCCCAGCAGCCTGGAGAGTAGCGTTTGGCTGGTAAGTCTGTTGTGGGGAAGGAGCATGGCTAGGGACAGATCAAGGCCCCCACAGTGAGGGAGGGAGCAGGCACTGCAAAACTGGGGCAGGGTTGGGGATGGAGCCACAAGCAGCTAGTCTAGCGGGTGTGAGGAGGGGAGGCAGGCAGTTCTCACCATTGCATGCACCCTCAGGGAAGGCATGGGGGCATGCACCCCCCGGATCTGCATACAGGGCAAAGGCAGCACCAGGCTTTTCCCGGAGGGGGGGTTGCGCCAGGGCTATACTCAGGGTAGGCAACAATTCTGGAAAGGGGAGGTTCGGGAGGGCTATGATGAATTTTGGAATGGCTGCAGCCCACCCCATAGCCCCACCTCTCATTGCCGTTGCTGCCCACCCCGAGGCAGCCCTGGCCGAACATCCTGCTGGGAAGAGCATAGCACCACCCCCGGTCCCAGCCCAGAGGCAGCCCACGCTTGCCCCATGCACAGATCCAGGGGGCACATGCTCCCCATGCCTCCCCCGGGGTGCACAAAGTGGCAGAAGCCGCCACTCATGGCTCTGTTCCATGCCCTACTCTGCCCTGTTTGGGCAGCACCTGCGCCTGCCCCAGCCCCACTCCCTCCCTCACCACAGGGGCCTTGATCTGCTCTCCACACCCGTTCCCTCTCCCCCGTCCCTTCCCCCCCACCCCACCAACAGACTTACCAGCTGGATGTTGCTCTCCAAGCTGCTAGGCTAAATTCCTGGCCCCATGCATGTATATGTGGTACTTATCAACAACATCACTGGCCACATCAGCCAAAAAAAGCCAACTGCCAATAATGTCAATTTTTCTTTCATCAATGCCAATACAATATGGACCGATGTATTGGTGCACATCTAGTTATTATATAAGGGACCTACTGAGGAAAAAACGTCTAGCAGAGCCTGGGTCTGGAGGCCCAATCTAAAACTGAGCTGAATCTCAGGATTCCACTGAGAAGAGCCCAGGCACTGGGTTTGTAGCTTGAAAAAAGATTCCCAGGAAAGACTGAACTAGGACTAAAAAATAAAACCATATATGCTGAGACAACTAGAAGTGAACTAGATTTCCTTGAATAAACTATATGTAGGTTTTTTCAGACACTGCTGTTAAATATGAATCTTTCATTTCAGAAATCAAAAAGGAAAACAATCTCAGAAAAGACTGCTTAACCTTTTTTAAAAAGGTCCTTCTAACTACAACAATGAAGTTACAAATTGCTCAAATAATGAAAGGTTGAGCACTAATAATGACCTTTTAGTGGAAATCAACTGAAAGAAAATCTCTCTCGTCATAGAAGCCCTAAAGTATTAGAACTATCTTCTGAGGCAGACCAGAATTATGCAGCATATGCTATGGAATACAAAAAAAAAAAAAAGCAAGATCTGACTTGTCCATATTAATATCACCTATATATTGCAGTGAAGCTACTTTATCATTTAAGTTGGCCCCAAAGAATCACAATGACTATCTTCCTTTAAAAGGAATTTTATTTCCACAGGCACTAAATGAGCAGACAAAAATGGTATGTTTTTGGATTTCTATGTGCAAATAGAATGAACTGCTGATGTGCTTTCTGCGAGCTTCATACATTACTTCCATTCTAGTTTCCCAACTCAAAAAACAGGCACATCACAAGACTGATGGCTTCTAGCCTGGGAGCCAGATCCAAAAAGGAATTTAGTCATCTAAGCTTTACTTTTATTTTGAAAGGCATTGAGAAGTTAGATGCCTAAACACACTTCTGGCTCCTACTAGCCATCACTAAGGCTTCGCGTGAGGCTGAGAGGGAATTTTCTACCCCTTCTCCTGCTACATTTTCCTCAGAAACATAGGGTATCAGCTGCAGCTAAAGCTGGGGATTTTGAATGGGGTGTTCCAGTGGTCCTGCTGGGACTTGGACCTGGAGGTTTCTGGCTAGAAGGTCTTATGAGGGTCATATTAAAAGCCATATCTAGAATGAGGAAGGAATTTTACTCCATGGTCAGATTGGTATGGAGCAAGGGGGAGGGGACTGCCTTCCTCTGAAGCAGGGGACATGTCTCTCTTCCTAGGATCTCTTGAATATATTTTACCAACCTATGCAGCAGCAGGATGTTGGCCACTGTGGTCCCTTGGTTTCCCTATGACAGACTGAGGCAAGGGTGGGCAATTATTTGGGCTGGAGGGCCACTTAAGGAGTTTTGGTGAGCGGTTGAAGGCCAGAGGATAGGAGGGGACACTTGATCCTATCTGGCATGGCAGCTGCCACCAAAAGCCTGAGGCAGGAGGAATGCATCCTGGCCTGCTCTGCTCTGCCACAACTGGGGCTGGGCAGCACAAAGACTCTTCTACCCCCACCCCTGCCTGGCTTCCTGTTGGCACTGCAGATGTGCAGCCCTGGCACCATGGCCACCAGAAATCAGGCATACATGAAACAGGGAGGGATGCAGTGCGCCAAATAGCCATCCCATCTACCATGATCAGCCACTGCTGCTGCCATGACATAAGGAAGCTGGAGGTGCTACTCCAGAAAAAGTTCTCCCTCCCCCCCTCCGACTGGCATGGGCTAGTGGTGCTGCAGTGGTTCATCGCAGTGGGCAGGGGGGCAGGACAGTGGGGGAGTCTGTACACTGCACAGCACAAGCTGCAACACAATGAAGCAGCATGGGACACAACCCTCTCTCCTCAAGCTCCTAGAGGCGGCCAGTGGGCCAGACTGAATCAATTTGCAGGCTATATCCATCCCACAGGCCATATTTTGCCCACCCCTGGATGGGTGTTACATTGTACTGTATCTGGGTTGACTCTAGTTCTGCTAAGAAAATGGATTTGCATATGGTGGTTTGGGTAGGGACAGTTCTGCCTCAGGCCTGCGGTTGGACTAGATGACCTCGGGAGAGCCCATTCAGCTCCTCCATGATTCTGCATCTATAATGCAGGCATAGAAGAGTCCAGGCCTAGGAGCACTGCCACCAAAAGCCTAAGGCATCCAACTTTGTGTATGCCCAAATGCCCACAAATGGGGCAATGTAATTAAGTTAGCATGGTCTGATGCATGTACAGATTCTCTTGGCACACCTGAGAGAGTCTAATTGGTAGAGGGTTTTATGTGCGCTGCATAGGAGCAAATGAACAAGACATACCCCCCAGGACCATTCTCAATCAAGGCAGGAAAACATGCCTCAGGCACCTAAGCAGATGGATGGCTGTACTGTGGAATGGGTTTTCTTTTCTTTGCTTGTTTGTGTGGGAAATGTAAACAAGGAAGTTAACTTGGATGTCACCAAAACGATGAATTTCTGTTGAATGCAAATTTAGTTTTGAAAAATAATTTTTCTAGCATTTCTGTTTTTTGTTTGTTTGTCTGAGAGCGCTTATGTGAATGTTTTCTCTTAATGCAGAACAGAAGGTACAAACAGATGATGTTGCCACAGCCACCAATTCGTTCTGATATACCTTTGGCTAGTTAGAATGCTTTTGCAACCCTACTCCAATGGGTAGCAGTGAAACTCTTCTTGAGTAAACTCATTGTACATTCTTCCAGCCAGATGAGACTGCATTCTCAAGTTTATCACTCACAGACTTATAACATGTTGCCAAGAAAAAAGACGAAGGAGTTTGTCCCTCAAGCTTTCTAAAGAGACCAAGGCAAGACACACAAACATGCATTCAAGAAGTGAACATATGAAATGCTATCTTATCTGTATCTAAAAGCAAGCTGTTACTGACTTGCAGTTTTGACAGGAACATCTAGAATCCATCCCACCCTAAAAAAGGCATCCTTTTGAATAAGGAAAAAAAATTGTTAACAAGCAAGATTCATTTGAGCCACACTTGTATTATGGCTGTGATATACTGACAATCCCATACAAAATCTATAGAAAATGCACAAAATTGCTGTGTTGCCTACGTATAATAATAATAATTTTTAAATGACTAATAAAAATAGTTACATGTAACTCAGATAATGCTGACGGCTCAAAAAATGCTGATGACAACTACAACAAAAAAAAGGGGGTGGGGGGATAACCTACCTAATTTCATGGGGGAAAAAAGAAGTAACCGGACAAGTACTTTGTGACTTAACAGTACAGTATATTAGAAATTTCTCTGTATCTTCTTTAGAATTGAGAGAGATTGCCCTTGTAGCTCAGTAGGCAGCTCTCTTGTTTCTGGCCTACAAGGTCATATCTTTAAGTACCTGCTGAGGAAACTTAACAAGTTCCATCTATAAATAGAATGGCACTGGATGCTGCTACACAGCTAAAGGTGTTGTCCTTCAGATATTCCCCCCCCCCCCCAGAATAGATAAAACAAAAAATGTGTTTTGAACTAAGCCTGAGTTTGTTAGCCTCAATTCTTCTGTGGACTGTGGCTAGTTTAATAAAAATGAGACTGCTAACAATTTGGACAAATGATGTCCAGACATCAGAAATATTAGAATGATTAATTCTAATCTGAGAAAGTACAAACAACTAATAGGACTATTTATAGATCATGGGGCTGTAAAAATGCCAATAAAAGCAGGAAAAACTGAACACAAAAGTAGCTGTTGAAAATACAAACCTACAAATTTAACCAAGTAGTGCCAGCATTTGTGTAAAATAAATTTTATTTTTATTAGTCAAGGCAACATTTGAAGATCCATGGCTCTAACCCCATGCTTCCTAAAGCTTCCAAAACAGAAATTGGAGCGTCTTGTTTTGAAAGCTGCACTACCGATATTTGGAATCTTCCCAAAAGTATTGCTCCTGGGCACAGCATTTACACATGTGCCCAGGGCTGCAGCAAGTTGAACCAGGATGGGACAGCCCCAGCCGGCAGAGGGCCGGGTGTTGGCCTGCCAGCCCAAAGCTGCTCCCCGCCAGTTCAACATGCCACAGAGGGGCTGGCTGGGGCACAAGGGTGTTTCAATGCAGGGCTAGTCAGCAGGCAGCCCCCAGGTCACCATCTACATGTGCATTTCAGTGCACATAACTACTCCACTAGGATAGGACTTGTTCCGGACTGTACTATCCTACAGCGGAGTTAGTTTACTGCACCCTAATATGGGCTCATAAGTAGATGGTGACACTTTACTGTGGAGCTAATTAGTCTACTCTGAAGTAAAAGTACATATTTAGATGTGCCTGCTGTGCTGCAGGCATAACTTAAGTGTTATTTACTAAATGTACAATAATTAACTGAACCTGGCAAGAAATATTTATATCAATTATAAATCATGACAAAGGAAAAAGTCTCGATGCAATTTTACCACAGATTTTTTCAGAGCTTCACAGTAATGCCTGATGATGGACAATGGTCAGTCATTTATCTAAAGTGCACTGAAAAGGAAAAGAAGTATGTTGCAATGTAACACAGACAGCGAACTAGCTCACCTATCCCTTCAATATTATTTCACCTCAAACTCTCAAATTCTTGGGACAGCAATGCTTTGAATGATTTTAATAGTTTAAGAACTCATCAGTCAAATCAGATTTAATAGAACTGTATGGACTCAGAAAAATCACAAACTTCTTTAGCTTCTTACCGACTACAATTGTTTAAGTTCATTGACAATATTTTTGGCAATTTTTTATTACAACCAAAACTGTACAGTTGTTTATGCAGCATTTTGTTGCTCTTTCAGGTAGTTTTTCAAAAGTAGCTAGTATCATCTGACAATTTGTCTGCCACACCAGCCTTCATCATAGTACTTATTTCCATACCATTGTACTGAGTAGTAGACACAAGCAAAGGGATAATAGTAGTTATGCTACACAATGGGATGTCTGGTCTTGCCCCTAATCTACTCCCAATTTCACTTACATCCACCATCTACTCTGCTGCATGCTGTGCAAATGCTTAGTCTAACCCTAGATTCTTATTTCCCAAGAGGTTTCTTCAAACAGATGTCTCTATGAACATTTCTCCTCTCTACCATGGCTTTTTCTGCACAACCCCACCCCACCAAAAAAACCCAAAAAAACAGCCCAGCTTGTAATGCTGCTGCTCTTTGCATACGAGGAGAAAAATCCAAGGCTCTTCCTTCCAAACTGGCCTGATCCCTGTACATGGTATTAGTGACTGTGTGCGCCTCCTTGCCACAACTCTCCCACTGCAGTTAGCTTTTTGAGTGGAATCTCTCAGGATTCATTTTCTTTTCGGATCTTTACTTTTACTGGATTTTTATACTTTCTATGCCCCAAACTGACTCGACTTCTTTGCCATATATTATTAGTAAGGAAAAATAAAACCTATATGAAAACATTTTATGCACAGAAATTATAACATCTTTTCTTTGCTCTTTGCCCCAGAAGCTTGCTTTTTATTAATAACCAAATCTTCCACCATCTTGAATAATATTCCATGCACCTCTAAACCACGTACCAAAGCAAAGATGAGAAGCCCTGAGTTCCAACTGTGATAGGAGGTCAAGATTCTGTTTCCCCTCCTCTCAGACTTACTGTACAAGAATGATAAATGGCCAATCTGTATGCAACTGTGGCAATTCATTGTTTTTGGGGGTTTTTTGTTTTTATTAAACTTAGCATCCATATTATCTTCCTCCTCCACTTAGGTTTTCCACAATGACAACTGAAAACTGATACGTGTAAGATTCAGAGAGCGATCATGAGACAAACCCAGATAAAATCACCTCTCGTCCTTTGGCTCTTGTTGCTTTATGACCTGAAACTCTAAAACTGCAACACACAAAACAAAGGTAGTCTTGCTAGTGAAAACTATTTCACTTCTGGCAATGATTTTGCTGACAGAGATGGAAAACAATTTTGTGATTGCAAAGTCTTTCATACAACATCTTACCCAGATTTACAAGAGATTTTACAATATTAAAAAAAGACTAAGCATTCAAGAAAAGGGTAAGGAGAAATAGTGTTAGTTTTCTCTTATATGCAAAAAGCTTCTTCTAGCTCTAGCCATAACTTCAACCTGAAAGCCTTTCCAGTTTTCTTTGTTTTTTCATATGCTAAAACTGGAAAGATTATTTCTGTAACTTAAATGATTCCTTTGAGCTATTTCAAACAAAAGAAAAAATTGTGTACACACACACACACACACACACACACACACACACACACAGGTAGTCTGAAGATGTAACCAAAGGAGAATGCCTCAATTTAAAATATTATCTAGTTGATTCTGTACATATTGCACATGTGCACCCTTTTAGTCTTATAGATAACATATCTTAATTGTACACTATGCTACTTTTCAACTTCAATAGCTCAGTAGGGGGTTGTTTGTATTTTTAAGTAATAAAACCCTATGCTACGTTATTAACAAAATTTAACAGTTCTAGTTCATTTTAGTTGCACGGGAGGAAAAGAACATGTAAAACCATCATGAACGAACATCTGAAACAAATAGCTTCTCAGCTATTTGTTACAAAGACATTGTACACACACACACACACAAATAAATCCTGGTACTGATACCAATTATTGTTAAATTTAAGGAGTAATTTTTAACACATTACAAATAACTGAAAAAGATGCAGATAATAGAAAAAAAGCAACATACACTAACGACAGCAGTAGAAACAATGCCACTATAATTGCCAATGTAAAGATTACACATGCTGGGGGGGACAAGATGCAACTCATGCTTTGTTCACCAAATGCTGGTGCAATGGAGTGTAGCTAAGTGATATCATCATATGCCTGCTAGCAAGTCAGTTCCCAGCAGCAGCAATCAACAGGGATTTCTGCTTTGAGAATATAAAAATACAACTACAAAAAGTAGACATTTGCTATAAAAAAAATGCACTGCCTTCAAGTCGTGACACACAAGACATACATTTAAAGACTTCAAAAATAAATGTGCACCCCAATGTTAAAAAGATACAAAATAAAACCAATTGCCTCAATTACTTAAGTAATTTTATAAATCAGCCCTATATTCTCAAAAATCATATTCCTTCTTTGTAAGGGAAAGCCATCAAATATTGGCAACATACAGTAATAACGGTAATAATACATTTTTACACATGTGAGACATGAGGCATCAAATAAAGCCTAAAAGACCACATTTTAAATCCAGTGCAGAATTATACTGAATGTTTTTAAACCCAAACTTTCAATGACATTTACATCAACGTAAAACCTAAAGTAGCAGGGGTGTGTGAAGCAGGCCTATTTAATTCGAGTTCAGATTCGGCCCAAATTGGGGACACTGATTCGATTAGTTGATTCACATCACTGTCCCCGAGTCGATTCAGCCGAAACCAAAGATTTGATGCTGATGCTAAGAATCAGCAATTCAGACATAGACACAGCTTTAAAAGTTTTTTCTACATACCTCGAGGTACCAGTGTGGCTCATGATTGCTGCAATACTGAGGTGCATGGAGCATCCCACATGCTCAGCAGTGAACCCGGAAGTGAACCGGAAATACTTCAGTTCAGCAATCAGCCACAGGACCCCAGGTGCCCCCCCGAGACCCAGGAGGCACCAGTCACTGATCTGTGAGGTGCAGGGAGGCCCCCCAGTGCACTCCCGGCAGACCCGGAAGTGCTTCTGGTTCACTTCTGGGTCTGCTGCCAAGCACACAGGAGCCCCCCATGCTTCTGTGGGACACTCCACATGCCCCAGCATCACAGCACTCATGAGCCCCTGCTACCTAGAGGAATGCAGACATTTAAAGCTGTGTCTACGTCCAAATCAATTGGGAGGGTTCCGATTCGATTTGGAGAGATTAAAGGGTTCTGATTCAATTCAGATTTGGAGATTCAGTACCAAATCAGGCCAAATCGAATGAGGGAACCAAAGCTTCGCACAGCCCTGATAAATAGCAGTAGCAAATCACACCATTGAAAGCCTTAATTAACTAGGTCACATGGTTTAATTTAAGCCCACATTGCAAGTTTTAAATAATGCAGAGTAAACTGAGAAACAAATATTATCAGCTACTGAAGCCGAGGTGTATCAAAAATATTAATGGAGTTATACCAATATAGAACTAAACCAACAGAGTAGTTGATTAAAACTTAAGGTCTGATTCACTAGGAGACAACTTGTGAAACAAGTCATTTCTTCTCTTGTGATATTGCAGAATTAGGTTTAAGACTTCAAGATCCTGTCAAATTTCTCATCATGTAAGAGTTATGCTATTCAAGGACTAACATTCACTAAGCACTATTATGCGTCTCCCAATACTTACTGACCAACCTGATTGCCTTCTATGACAAGGTGACTGGCTCTGTGGATGCAGGGAGACCATTGGATGGAATATACCTTTATTTTAGCAAGACTTTTTGATATGGTCTCCCACAACATTCTTGCAAGCAAGCTAAGAAAGTGCACGCTGGATGAATGGACTATACAGTAGATAGAAAACTGGCTGGAGCATTAAGCTCAGAGGGTAGTAATCAGTGGTTCAATGTTTAGTTGGCAGCCAGTATTAAGTGGAGTGCCCCAGGGGTAGGTCCTGGAGCTGTTTTGTTCAATGCCTTCATCAACGACCTGGAAGATGGCATAGAATGTACACTCAGCTAGTCTGCAGATGACACGAAGCTGAAGGGAGTAGTAGATACACTAGAGGGCAGGACAAGGCTAGGATTTAGAGCAACCTAGACAAATTGGAGGACTGAGCTGAAAGGAATCTCATGAGGTTCAATAAGTGCAAAGTTCTGCACTTAGGACACAATCTCATGTACCAGTACAGGCTGGGGGCCAACTGGTTGGGCAGCACCACTGCAAAAAAAGGACCTGGGGTACACAGTGGACAATAAACTGAATATAAAAATCAGCAGTGCGCCCTTGTGGCCAAGAAAGATAATGGCATACTGATCTGCATCAGTACGAGTGCTGCCAGCAGGTCAAAGGAAGTGATTATTCCCCTCTATTCAGCACTGGTGAGGCCACATCTGGAGTACTGTGTTCCAGTTTGGGCTTCACACTACAGAAAGAATGAGGACAAATTGGAGAGGGTCCAGCGGAAGGCAACAAAAATGGTGAGGGCAGTGAGGGACATTACTTATGGGGAAAGACTGAGGGAACTGGACTTATTTAGACTAGAGCAGTGGTCTCCAACCTTTTCCAGTAGGAGATCACTTTTGGAATTTAAAAGCAAAGCAAGATCTACATCCCTCCCACCCCGCAGCAGGTAAGTCTGTGGGAAGGGAAGGGGGCAGAGAGCAGATTGAGACAGAGAGAGGAAGTTATTTGGGGCATGCCCCCACCCCAGCAAGTAAGTCTGTGGGGGAAGGGGCAAGGGAGGGGCAGATTAAGGCCCCAGCCCTAGCCCCACTCCCCCTCTCACCACTGGGGCCTCGATCTGCCCTCATCCTCCCCATAATGGCAGCAAGGGAGAGTCAGGCTGAAGAAGGGGTGTGCAGCCAGGGCGGGGCAGGACGGGGCCACAAGCAGCTCATCTGGGGGATGCACGGAGGGGGGGATGCACCCCAGGAGGACACAGGGAGCACATGCCCCCAGTCTGCACAGGGGGTGGGGCAGGGCTGGGCAGGCTGCAGCTGCGAGCTGGGGCCAGGCTCTTCCCACTAGAGGGCCTGGCTGCTAGGAAGAACCCGGCCTGCGGCCAAACTGGGAGGACCGCGGGGGGGGGGCAGGCCCCCCCGTGACCCTGCTCCCAGAGCTGCTACTGTGGGCTGGGCTCTTCCTGGCTCAGCCCAGCCACGTGCATTCTGCCACTCCTACGTCTAGCCACTCCCAGACTGCATACTGGCTGCTCCCCAGATGCATCCTGCTGCTCCCAACTGTGAAGCGCCTGACAATAGATCTCAGCTGGGGAGGAGCTAGCCCATTGGGATCAACCAGTTGATCGGGATCGACCACTCGGTGACCACTGGTCTAGAAAAAGAAGACCGAGACGGGATTTAATAGCAGCCTTCAACTACCTGAAGGGAGGTTACAAAGAGGGTGGAGCTGTACTGTTCTCAGTGGTGGCACATGACAGAACAGATTCTGGTAACCCTTATGGAAAGAAAGTTTTTTTCTTATGGCCAGCCTAAATTTTCCCTCTATTAGCTTGTGCCCATTGGTTCACATCCTCCCTTGAAGTGATCACGCAGCCAAACCCCCTTCCAGGCCAGCAGGCCAGCTGAGGTAGTGCAGGGAGAAAAGGGTCCCTCTACCTGGCTCTGGACTCCCAACCAAGCTGTGCCTGGCACACACAGGGTAGCCCACAGCGACAGCCATTTTACCTCCCACTCCCTTCTCAGCCAGCTGGCTGAAGAAGGGCCATGGCCGGATGACTGCCCCATCTCCCAGATGCAGAGAAGATGGCAGTGGGGACTTTACTCCCCCTGCCCAAGCGAGGAGGCAGGGCAACCACCCAGCCACACCACCTCCTTGACCAGTAGACCAGCTGAGAAGTAAATAGGGAGGGAAAGGCCCCCACTGCAAGCTTCTCCTCCTCCCCCTCCCCTCCCCAGCCCAGCTACGGGTCCAGAGCCAGGCAGGAGTGGGAAAGTTTCCCCCCCATAAGCCCTCCTTAGCTGGCTGGCTAAGTCAGAGGATTGGCCGGGTGATCACCTTGGCTCCTAGTTCAGGGAAGCCCACAGTGGGAGCTTTTACTCAACCCACCCAAGCCAGGAGCTGGGCCATCACCCAGCCACACCCCCTCCTTGGCCAGCAAGCTGGCCGAGAAGGGAGTGGGGGAGGAGAGAAGAGAGGGCTTCACTGTTGGCTTCTCCCTCCCCATGCACTCACCACAGTCTGGCTGGGGGTCTGCAGCGGGGGGGGGGAGCATCAGACTCCCACAGTGAGGCTGTGCTCTCCTCACGCCCTCCTCAGCCAGCCAGCCGGCCAAGAAGGGGGCATGGCCAAGCGACTGA
>NW_005841969.1:1577267-1577621 GCF_000455745.1 Alligator sinensis
GCCCTCACCACAGTCTGGCTGGGGGTCTGCAGCGGGGGGGGGAGCATCAGACTCCCACAGTGAGGCTGTGCTCTCCTCACGCCCTCCTCAGCCAGCCAGCCGGCCAAGAAGGGGGCATGGCCAAGTGACTGACCTGGGTCCTGGCTCCGGCGGGAGAGAGGGAGAGACACCCTGCTGTGGGCTTCCCCCTGATGCCCATGCAGGGAGACTCCTGCTGGGGGTTGGCTACAAGGCTGGGAGGGGTTTCCCCGCACCACCTGCTCAAAAAAACCAGCCCAGACTGAGGAAGGGGACTTGGCTAGGGCAACCAGATCCAGGCATTGGGGGGGGGGGGGGGGAGGGAGAACCCCCGTC
>NW_005841969.1:1577708-1581789 GCF_000455745.1 Alligator sinensis
CCCCACATCGCCTTCTCAGCTGGCTAGGGGCTGAAGAGAAGGCATGGCTGGGGCAAACTGCCCGTCTCCTGGCTCTCAAGTGGCTGGTGAGCTGCGAGGCGTGCTCTAGTGCCTACCAGCTCCTGATATAGGGCACTGCATGGGCCAGGCTGCTTTTCCAGTTTGAAAAGTGAACACCAGTTCACTTTTTGCAGTTCAACCTAGGCAGTTTACAGAAACCTGCAAAGATTGAAGCGATTCAGCCTCGGACTTTCTGACTGACTGACTTAGCCAAAGAATCCAGTGGACAGAAATAAAAATGATTAGCAGTCTAGGAAACAAGGCTTTCAAGGAAAAAGTAGGATTATGTAGTGAGAAGAGAAGACTGAGGAGAGCTTGCTAACTGCCTTCAAATATATGAAGGGTGGTTATAAAAAGACAAATGGTAATAGACCAGAGGACAGAACAAGAAATACTTGCCTTAAGTTGCTAGAAGTGGAAATTAAAAAAAATTCTCCTAACTTAATGAGGGTTAAGAATTGGGACACATTACACAGGTTGTGAGTTTCCAGCCTCAGAAGTTTTTAGAAGCAGGGCACTTAGATGAGATGATTTAATCAGGAATGATCCAGCCTGGAGCAGGAGATTGGATTATATGATCTCCTGAGGTCTTTTCACCCTTTTTTTCCTATTATTTTATGATTCTGAATCTGGTGGGTCTATAGAAGTCAACTTCTAAACCTAGATTTTGGTTTTTAAAAAGGAACATTTAATACTACAGCACTTTTCTGAGGTATACCCTGGATTTGATTAAAGCAGATAAAGCAACATGACATGTTTTTTGGGTTGTTTTGTTTTGTTTGGGGGGGGGGGGAGAATATCTTTTATTGGTCTAATTGCATGGCTGAATAAAATGAGACAAACTTTTAAATGCAAGGCCTGACCTGAGAAAGAAACCCTTGTATTTAAAAGCTTGTCTAACTTTATCCCAACTGTGCAGTTTGTCCAATAAAAGATATCTCCCTACCCCCAAAGATCCTTGTCTCTCATTAATTCCTCACCACCTTGATTATAACACTCTACCACTACAATAACTACTGACATCCGATATCAGGATGAAGCAAATAGAAGACATTGTTTAAAGATGGATAAAAGGTATTACCTTAAGAAATCCAATCTTCAAATTAACACTTACACCAAGCATCCCATTCTTAACCCACCATGCAGAAAAGAAAGCAATTTGATAAGTGCTGGTGACTGCTCTGCTATAAAGCTGAAAGGTAGTTAAACCTTTACAACTGAAAAAGAAACATTCTTCTGACCTTAAAACAATGTACACAGTACAAAAATGAAAATAAATTATCTTAATTGAAACACAATGCAAGAGTCATTCAAAATAAATTGAAGAAAAATTGAAGATTGACAAATTTTCAACTACATTAAATTATTCAAACAGTAAATCAAAGTTACCATAGCACGAGGCAAAAAATGCTAATGGTCAGGACAGAGTAATTTGAATTAAAAATTCCCATTTTCACTCTCTGCCACAATTTCTAAGAACTTTTTTTTTAAATCAGGTCTTCCCTTTGCACCAAAAAAGTTCCATATTTGAAGTTAACCCAAAATTATAATTTTATGGAAACAAAATAGTTGAGGATTTATAAAACTAATACAGATACATCACGTTTTGAGCTATTGAGTTTCTTTTTAAAGTAAAGTAAACAAATAATAACACATTTTGAGCACTAACAAAGTGTATTAAAATTATTCTGTACTGGAAAATAAGATGCACAAACTGTTTCCAAAACTATGGGAAATTATTTACCACTTTACTAATTATACAATTACTGCATGTTCACCCCTGTTGTAATTTCTGCATCTTGTCCTAACTAATTCCAGTCCGACTCTATGTTAGGATATAGTAAATGAGAACAACCATCTAAATTTAGATTGTAAATTTCAGGGGCAAGAAGACTACAATAGTAAAACCTTATCACACTTATGATAAGCTTGAAAACTGAAAATCTAACTACAAGGAGGAATATTTGGTCTGATCAAAAGGACCTTATTGGTATAAAATATGGATCATGTAATGAACAATATAGAGGATTAGCCATGCAGAAATGTAAAATTACCATTTCATCTCTCTAAGGTGATGAAATTCAAAGCAAGAAACAGTATTGTTCCACTTGTCCAACAAACAAGTGGAAAATCCAGATTTTTATGGACCTAATCTGGAGTCCACTCAAGCCCTCCCTGATAGACAAACATTCAAACATAGGGTTTGAAGAGACCTAATTTCTTCAATCTTTCCTTGTATGGCTTGCTTTTCAACATCTCATAAAACTGGATGCAGTATTCCAGTTGAAACCTTTCCAGCTCTTAAACCAAGTGGTACTATTACCTCTCACATCTTCCACTCAAGCTTTTGTTAAAGCAACTCAAAATTGTATGAGTATGCAACAGAATGCGTCACTTGTTGAGTTGGTATGATTTACCAAAATCCCCAACCCTTCTCAGCAACGCTACTGCCAAGCCTGTTCACTCCCATTCTGTATTTGCAATTCTTCTTTATGTTTAGCATATGACATTTGTCTTAGATAAATTTCATTGTGTTCCCTAATGCCCAGTTCTTCAGTATGTCCAAATTGCTTTGGATTTTGCCCTCCAAATTATTTTTTTTTTAAATTAAAAACAGCATTTGACCCAGAACAGAAGCCAAGTGAAATGTTAAGACTTTCTGGCACTCTAACATCCATTTATAGTTGCTCTTTGCTCATGGTAATTCTGATTAACTTTCCACTTAATGATGGGTCTGTCTAGCCCCACATTTAGCCTGAATAGGGTCTTGTGGGAAGAATGAAATAGATTATTTCACTGTCTTGTTTGTTGTTTGAAGACACAAGAGGAAAATGAATCTCCCCATCAATGGAAGATATTAAATCCTGGAAAAATGAAAAATAAACAAATATTCCCTCTAATACTTCAGAGCCTACCTTATATACTCCTTAGATGTATCTGTCCTACTTGCACAAAGAATGAGGGCCAAAATCAAATAGAATTCTTGTTTTGTTTTACTGCCCACTGCTTCATTTTACTCTATATCTATATATCTATAAAACCACACACTATGTTCTGTTTTAATTTTGTGTAAACTGTTCGAATGGATAAATCTCATCCTCTCCAATTCATCTGTTGGCTACAAAGGATCAACTCTCAGGATCGTCATAAAGTCTAATTTATTAGACGGGATGCGAAGTTGCAATAAAATTATAAATGAGAACCTTTGGGGGTTATGATGGGTACTAGTCACCTTAACACATATATACATATGCACTCACTCATTCAAACCTATGCACGACAGTGTATAGTACCTGCTGCAGTGATTGTGGGAGCACTGGTGTTAGTATATCTACCTATCTGGGGCCCTGCAGACCTGCTGTCTATAGTCAGCTTCCTCCAAGGTTGTCTTCTCTAGAAGGAGATCACCTGCTTGTCCTTCTGTCTCATTAGGTCAGGTGCTAGAAGACAGGGTACCACTGAGGGTCACGCTTCACTGACTTTTATCCCTTTCTGGCAGACTTGTGTGATCCCCCAGCATCATCCTGACTGCCCAATCAAGAGGTTGCTGTCCCACATGGGTCTTGAGTAGTACATGACAGCTGTCAGTCAGTCACAAGGGTTCCACCCGATGGTGCAGTTTTGGGAGTCCACCCTTGACTTGATGACTTAATGGCTGTATTGTCATGGGTTACAGGAATAGGGTGGGTGCTCAGTTCCAGGAACCAGTCTTCAGCATTGATCAACTCAAGCCAGATACCTTCCTTCTGTCAGTCTGTGGCTTGGAGCTGTTAATTGCCTCTCGATAACTTGCAAGCACAGCTGGCTTTGCCTATTACTTAATCACTAACTCAGATTCACTCTCATTCATTCAGGTAACTGTGCAGGCCGGGAGCGCCCCGAGCCCTTTTTCGCGCTGCACGCGGGCTGTGGCCAGCAGCCCGGGCACGCGGGGGCGGAGAGGGGAGGCTTTCGCTCTGGAATTAGGCACGGACGCGTAGCGGTAGTTTAAAAGATTGTTTACTTACACCGAGATGGCAGT
>NW_005841969.1:1581872-1592106 GCF_000455745.1 Alligator sinensis
CAGGTGGGGTACGTCTAGGAATTCTATCGGCGACGGGGAGAGTCTAGAGATTGATCAGATCTCCATAGCCTGCTTCAAATGCACTGGGTCCATGAGGATCTGCAGCGCTTAGAGATCTTCACACAGCGTGAAGTCTCCTCCTCCCTTGTTCGTGGAGTCCTCCAACTTGGGCGGAAACCACTCAAGCCTCTTATACGGCTAGCAAGCCAATCACTAGCCGCCACGTGTGAATAATTTAGAACTGGCCAATAATGGGACCCAAATCTACATACAAATGGCGGGAACTCTTTGCAACGAGCATTTCTGTGCTGCAACAAAGAAATGCACCCTGCAAAGAAAGCTTCAAATCGGCGGGAAATTCTCCCTTGCACCGGGATTCTCTTTTGCAGCAGAAAACTCCACCGTGCAAGGAAGCTTGCAATTTAGCGGGGACAATTTAGCAGTGCCGAAGCACGCACAAATAAAAATCACACCTTTTGGGTTGTGACAGTAACCAGTCCCAATGCAATTCCAGTGATTACAATTCCAATACATTCTTATAATAATCATTTTAGTAATACAATGTATGACTTACTCTAAAGAAAATACATTTGTTAAAAGTTAAAAGGTATAGAACACAAGATACAGAATGCCAGGGCAAAGATGTGGATATCTTAGTTCTTTTGTTTTCTTTAGTGACACTTAGCTCAATTGATGTGTAGATGTAGCTTGTAGGTTTCTCCTACAGAACGCCATTTCAGCTTTCTGGCTTGCTCAGAAGCCTTACCACACCCAGTGTGCTAGGTCTCTGCAAAAAGGGGCTTCTTGTTACACATCCATAGTTATACCTGCACAATTTCCTAAAGACTGTTACCTTGGAAAGCTCCTGTCAGTGCCCCCTTTGCCTTTGTGATCCCCATGGCTTTAATCTCTTTAAGGCTTCTTACAAATTAGTCTGTCTGTCGTTTCCCAGTCAGCCTCTATACTGGGCATTCTACCTCGAGCAGAACACCCACAATGTAGGAAATATTAATCCAACACAGCTGGCCAGCCTCAGGACTCCCAGGCCTTAAAGAGTGAGGCCACACTTGTAACGGTTTGTAACCAAACCTGAGAGATAGTTTAACAAGGAATCCAAGAAGCTTCACTCCATAGAACAAAGCTGAGTATGTTTGGAAGCAAAAACAAAACAAACAAAGAAACAAACAAAAAAATCAGTGCACAATTTCTAAAAACAGTGCAGACTAGGAATATCCCAGTGGGTCACATGGGAAGAGTCTGGAAGGCCTCAAGAATTCCACCAATGGCTGCTTTTGTAACTATTATAAAAAGGTAACCCATGAGTCAGCTTTGTAGAACAGATTTATTGTGTGGAAATACCTACCTACCTACCTACCTACCTACCACTAGGGGAAAAAACGAAACTTTCCGTACCGTTTCAGTCATAATCACAAATTTGGAATGTGGCACAGAAACTGCTTCTAGGCTGAGCCATAAGTATTCTGTTGTACAAGAGTGTTGCAAATATAAAAGACTGTTTTAGATAGATAATGCTTAAGATTGCCTAGGATTTAAAATGTTTTGCATTGTTTCATCATATTAATAAGAGGCACAGTTTTGCATTTATAGAATAATGATCTTCCCATGCTCAATACGTGAGGCACAAATGACTGAGATATCCTCCTGGAAAGTGCATATAGAGTCAGGCAAATTTCAAAATATCATTACAGTCATAACTTCAGATATGCTAATGTCCAGACTTACAGCTTAAGAATCCTAAAATATTTACAATTATATTTTTATTACTGACAGTGGTAAAGGCATACATCAAGAACACAGATTATATTCTTTAAGCAAGAACTAACAAATTACTTTTATTCTTGCTTATATTTGCTTCAAGTAACTTAGTGTTCAAATGTACATTTATAAAGGCCTACTACAGAACTACTTATTTACTCTCCCCCTGACCCCCACCCATAAAAGGCATGTGTCCGGCATACTTTTGTTCTCAATAAATTAATCTTTTGTCTCAACCTTTCTTTAAGCCATCTGAGTAGCTAAATACAAATTATAAAGAGATATAGCAATACTATAAAAATGAAACAGATTAATGAAAGATGCATCTTTGGAGACAGTTTTTTAAGTTGACTCAACCGCTCTCTGTACCTGGAACTGAATGTAATTCCACATGCTGTGCATATCCGTGTCATACATGACTGCCAATAAAGCACTACCATTACTGGAAAAAAAGTTCTCTCAGCAATTGCTATAGTCATAAATTTTATTTTTACAGCATTTTGAAAAAAAAGAACACAGAACATATTTTTAGGTTTAAAAAAAAAAAAAAAAGTCATTTTTCATCTGGATACGAGATGTATTTACGTGACCATACTCCATTTTTTAAGTAAGAAATATAAAACACATCCCTTAATATCAGTTGACAAGTTCCTCATGTCTACTGAGCAGTGAGCACCTTCACATGTTCCATGTCATTTCTTCTTCACTAACTTCAATTCTGGTTAAAAAAAATATATACAGTAAACAAGATTCATTCACTTTTGTTGAAAGAAAGCTGGAGAAAGTAAGACAGGTATTATCTGCAAGGTAGCAGCACTGCCTTTTTGGCTCCCACGGAGAAAATAAGATATAAAGAAACAATAATTTCATAACTGTTGCTACACATCAGAATCTCTGGACAAACTAAAGTGCATCAAGAGTAACAGTAAAGACTAGACTTAAAAATTACCAAGTATTACTACAATAGCTGACTAGATTATTAAAAATTGATTCTCTCATTGATTTATACCAGTGGAAGCCAACCTTTTTTGGAAGGCATGCAACGAATGAAGCCTCATACCAGCAAGTGCCACTCCAATCCCTTTCTGCTGCCTGATCTGCTGCTCTGCTCCCTCTCTCATCTACTGTGCTGCCTACCCCTTATCTGCCATATGCCATACATAGAGGCTGCCCATGCCACTTGTGGCATGCATGCCATGGGTTGGTCAGCTCTACTTTATACAATCTACTGACCTTAAAGAAATGCAGTGTTCACTTACATATTTGATGACTCTTCATTGCATCTCAAGCAATATTCAAAGTACCACATGGACATGTCAATGTCATACATGAGTAAGAGCCTCAATGTTTTAGACCATAACCCTCAGCCAAGATAGGTTTATTGAAACATATTTACAACAGTTTACCCTAGCTGATCTTCCAACTTTTCATGATACAATATAAATATTACAGGGTACCTAGTTACAGTTCCTACCTCAGTTTTCCTATTTTGTTCAAAAAGTCTGCCAAGAACACCTTAATTGAAAATAGCTTCTTTTTAAAAATAGAGTCTCAACCTTCCATTAACAAAGTAAAAATTACAATGTATGTGCATATCTGTATTTTCACATTTACCATGGGTATAGAGACTCCCTCCCTCCGCTTAAACTATCAAGCATAGATCTATCATGACTCCTACTTTACTTCAAACTAGCATGGCTAACCACATCTAACAGGTTCTACCCTCTAGTAATGGAGTGTTTAAATTTTTTAAAAATCTACTAAATCCTGGAACTGTCACTGATCACAGATTCAGCAATAAAGTCTAAGCAACAGATATGAAGCATTTACAATGCTGTATGCTGGCCTGATTATTGGTATACAGTATACTTAATTATATTGATTTAACTCAGAGATCCAACAAAAATAAAGGCAGAAAGAATTATGGCTCCGTACACTCAGCAAACACTTAAAAACTGTTACAGGCCTGTACATGAAATATTTGCTTTGATGATTCTACCTCCATCTCCATGCAACATAGAAGAAAAAAAATTATTTTGGGTTGAAACATCAAGGACCCAAGCACAGGGGTATAAAGAGCCATTGCTGAGTTAAGAGGGAAGAGGGAAAATGATATTAAAGGTTGGCCTACACAAGGAAGGTAGTGCACAGTAAGCTGTACTATGCTGTGAATTCATGGTGCCCTGAATCCATGTGGGGATATTCTCAGCATACACCAAGAGAATTGGTGAGAAACAAATACTAGACATTACATTTAAGACAGGACTAGTCTGTTAATCACATCTTAAATAGTAAGATAGTAACCCAGCCACATGTTCACAGAATTTTTAGCACTACAAAGAGAGAAGTCAGCCACAAAAAGTGTCTAATATTCTTGTGAGGGGCATGGATTTCTTAAGGCAATATCTTTTATTGGACCAACTGTATGATTGAGATAAAGTTAGACAAGCTTTCAAATGTAAAGTGTTCTTCACAGATCCGATGAACATCTTGCACTCAAAACCTTGTGCTGCAAGAATGGGACCTAAAAGACAGATCAGGATCACTGTTCATCTAAAAAAAGTATTTTAAAATACTATCCCAACCACAAATATATCACTCTAAGAAATACTTGTATCATGCATAATTTTTAGACCATCACAGCTACATCACCCTTACACTGCTGTAATATTTTTTTGTAGCTGGCTTATATCTGGCCTTAAATTCAGTGTGCGGCAAGGTTAGGATCACATCAGGGTCTCCAACCGGCTCCGGCATGGCCCTCACCAGTCAACAATTAGCTGATTGTCAGCTGGCTCTGGCACTCCACAAGGGCTTGAACCAGCTTTCATAGGGTCCCTGCCAGCTGAAAAGTCAGCTGATCATTGACCAACTCTGGGGGCTGCACCAGGGCTCCTTCTAGTCCCAGGGCAGTCGGGTAGCTAACTGACAAATAGCTGATTGTCAGATACCCAGCTTTCAACATGCCGATGCAGAGAGAGCCCAGAAACATAATCCCAGGCTCTGCCTGCACTGGCAGGTAGGGGGTGATTAGGGGCTGATCTCTGATCCCAAAATTACACATCCTGCCATGTACACGTGGCTGGCACATGGGACCAGATCAAACTATGCCTTTAAATGAACATCTGGTCAGCAGCCTAAGCACCTGCTTGGGAAATTAGTGTGGAACAGCTAGTATGCTGAAAATCTTAGTATCTTTTAAGATATGGATTTATCTTTATATCTGGCAGAATATTGTTCACACACAAAAAACACACAAGCCCACTGTTTGTGTTGAAATGGCCATATAAAAGGGGGGAAAAAAAACCACTGTTGGTGACAAAGTGGGTTAATGACACTGGATCAGAAAGCAGTGCTGTAAAAATGGGTGATCTGGAACACTGGTCCTCATCTGTCCATCTAGAAAATTATTTTAAAAATACTACATCAAATGGATCTAATCCATTTAAAATTAAGTTTATTTATGGTATAGGAACAGGAAAATGTGAGAGGGAACGCAGTCGATTGGGATGATTCTACCACATATGGTAGACATACCCTAAAATTAAATGGTTCTGGAAGAATGTTGGAGACATAGTGAGGAAGACAACAAGATGCCAACTATCAAATAAACCTTTAGTGTTTCTACAATAGGAGTCACAAGGAATTAATCACTCATCTTCTAATGGCTGCAAGAGTTACAACTATAAAAGCCTGGAAGAGAAGCAACACCCCTTATAATCACTGACTGGTTTCCAAAAGTTTAGGAAACTTTTAGCAATGGAAAAGCTGTCCTATCAGTGTTTTGAAGGGGAGAAGGAAAAAAGATAACTTGGAAATTTGGTGGAACTTTTTGGAATTTGCTAAAAAAGAATAATCTCCTCTCTCTAAACCAGAACATCTGAGAAACTTCTTGGAATGAAGGCAAGTGTAAGCCCTAACACTTAAGAGTACATTTGGAATAACATTTAAAATTAAAAAAAGAAAAAACCATAGAGACGAGCAAACGATAGTAAGATTTACATTATGCAGAACTCCAGGGGGGGAAGAAGGGAGTAAAATTAGTATTCAAAGATAAAGAAATAAAAGCTTAATATTTATGGATTTATAGAGAAGTGGTCAGAGACTGAAAGGAAAAGAAGAAAAGAACACAAGATTCATGTGGACACTGATTTGGTTTAAAGGAACACTGTTGATGTTTTGATATGCACTTGTATATTTTAGGGGATGGGATGCATCTTAAAATGTCAAATCTGTTATTTGATAAGTTGGATTCATGGATAATGAAAGCTAAAAAAATTTTTTTTTTAAATCACACCCCATCTTTCTGCTTCCCCATGCAGATACACTGTCAAAAACATGAACCAAGTGGTGGAATGGATTCCATTACGGGATGCTAGGACTCCATGCACATAGATGGATTTTAAAATCCTATCCTCTAACTCTACATTCTCACTGCTAAATAAGGAGACTGAATACTTAAAGGTCACAAAGTAGAAATGAACACAGTTGATCCATGATAAACAAGTGATGTACAAAGCTATTGTAGTTAAGAGCCTGGTCTAAGAAGTGCAAAAATTGTGAAATTCCACCCTATACTGGCAACAACATAAGACTCAAGACCTACGGTGATGCACTCAGAGAAACCAAAAAGAGGACTGAGGGGTGAAGCTAGCTCTGTAACCATAGTAAAGCTAGAACCCACTGCATTTCCACCGAACTATTCAGTCTTTCATTCTGACTTCCCATTCCTTTCCACTAAAAATCAGATAATTTTTTTTTTTTTTTAAAGTTACTGCTCATTAAGGCAAGGCAAGGAACAACGTACAAACACTTTTGTTTACTTACATTCGTCGGGCAATCCCATAGCATGTTTCTGAAGATGGGGCATTTCTTGGGGGAAAAATCCCAATCATCATGAGGTGCACATATGACGTCGTATTTTATAAACAGACATTTTCCACTCATTTTTGTACTTTTTGCCACTCAACTTGTACAGGTCATAAATTAAAATGTACATACTTGTCAGATGAAGGATTCCATCACAGGCGCTAATATGAGACAAAAAGGCATTTCCTAGGCCTTGGCCAGAATGAGCTCCTTTCACCAGACCAGCAATATCCACTACATTCAGAAAGGCTGGAATTTTGCTGAAAGATAAGAGTTAAAGGCTTCATTATTACATTTATAACCAAAAAAGCGGTTTGGCACAAGAAGGAATACAGAAGGCTAAAAAGCATTTTGGTTAACATGGCCTTCACTTTTTAAAAAACAAACTACAAATGATCACTGTAAAGGCCCGATTTCCCCCCAACCCCCTTCAATAAAAGTATAACACAATCTTTAGTTTTTAATTGCTTTTTAAAATCCAGATTTTGGCTTCTCTGTTTTTCCAGGAAAACTAAAAAGTTCAAAATCAACTGTATATTACATATGAAACAACCAATTGATAAGAAATTTTTGTCTAGATTTTAGGCAGTTCTCAACTTGCAACGTTTATAAATTTACAACCTGTTTCAACTTTCTGACGTCAGTTTCCACTTTACAACGCTTGATCTGATGCAATGCCACGGCAGCGAACAAGTTCACTGCGTTGCCCATTTCCCTGGAGAACAACTGTCCCAACTTCCCTGGACACTTTCTTTAAGAAAGCAGACAAGACTCCAGAAGAACCTGCAGCCAAGACTCCTGAGAAGACTCCAGCCAAGAACCCTTCAAAAAGTCCAGCAAAGTCACCTCAAAGAAGTCCTTCCAAATCAATACGATTGCTATTTACAATATAACTACATTAATGTAGCTACAGTAAAAGCTCTGTTATCCAGCATCCATGGGGAACAGGGGGTGCCAGTTAATCAAATGTGCCAGTTATCTGAGAGTTATACTCATCTCCAGCCCAGTGGGTTGGAGGCGTCCTTGCCTACTCAGCCGCCGCTCCTCCTGCTGCATCTGGTGCACCAGGGCTTTCACTTCCTGGTGTCTGTGCTGGGGGACAGGGAGGGAGGCCCCGTGCAGGCTGCTTTGCCCTGGGCCATGGTCCACAAGGCAGAGTGGGACTCAGCTCGCAGCGGCAAAACCAGAAATGCCACCGTGGGACAGATGCTGGTTAATAGAGCATTCCGGATGGTAAAGTGCCGGATAACACAGCATTTACTGTACATTGCTCATCTATAATTGATTGAGTACCAAATTCTGGGTAATTTTTATGAAAACAGGGTATCGGGCCTTGGTTCAGGAACCAATCCCCCATTTATAACATTGTTTCTTATGAGAAAATTGGTTCCGAGTTACAACGTTGACTTAAGATGTGGTTTTCAAGAACCAATTGCATTGTAAGTCCAAGGACTGCCTGTACTTAAAACTCAAATGACTTGTTTTTAATATTAAACTTCCAGTTGTTAAATATCTAGATTCCCCAATTAAAAAAAAATCAAGGACAAAAGATCACTTGTTAGAGAGTCAGTACTTCTACCCCTACAACTAAAGGTTGATCAGGCATGCTTTCTACAACACGAGGTCTTCCAAAAGCTGCAAACCTGAGAAGTTAAAATTCTCTGTTCCTACATCAGATACAAATACCAACAGAAGTAGACTGTTTCCTTTTTATATTTTAAATAAAAAATTTTAAAATAAGATTTTTAAATGGGTCAAATAACTTTTCTTCTTTTCACATCCTTTAAGAATACAATGTTATAAAAATTAATCTTTCATAGTCTAGAGCATTCTAGACTTTGTCCAAGGCTAAGGAGGGGAGAGGAAAATACAGAATCTTCATACACAAAGACTATCTGTATGATGCCAGACATTTAGTCCTAGACACCCAAGCTTGCAAAATCTGACCTGTGCTATAAAGACAAAGACACATTTATCTGTTCTGGAAGGAGAATGTCCCTGGCCCTTTTTTATCCAAGGCCTGCTGAGCATCTGGAATAAAAGATGGCTTTTTTCCTGGTCACCAATGGCTTGAGTCTTCAGTTGTGTTTGCTACTCTTAAATATCATTCAATATATTCTTTTCATTTAAAAAAAAAAAAAAGTATTTCCTAAACTGAACAAAGAAGTCTTTAAAAAACATACTTTAAATCATGATTCAAAGGATAAAAGGTCTATGATTAACATGTTGGTAAAACTTTAATGGATCTAAAAAACAAAAACAAAAACAAAAAAAAACCAAAAACAAAAACAAAAAAAACCTCATACAGATTACAAATACAATGAATTACTGAGTTCCCTCTCCAAGCTGAATGAGTTGAAAAGAAGAGAAGATTCTGGAGGTTCTCTGAGGAACCCTCCAGTTCATGGTTGGGTTTCCCCAAGTTAAGATGTACGCGTTCATGTTCTACTTTTACTAAATCCAATTTCTTTTCCAATATAAAGTTTGTCATAACTAAGTGTTCTTCTCTATTTTTCAAAAATACTTAGTATTTACATAAAAGCTGGTATTTACGTAAAAGCTCCAAATCTTATTTTATGGATTTTAATCTTCTAGATCCACCCAGCAACATCCACAGCATTTTGAGTTTTTTTATTTCAGTCCTTCATCCATATACTCTAATTTTAAAAAAGTTAACTTTTTAGGAAGTCTAGAGAATAAATATGACAAGGCAAGAATAACGAAAAAAGTAAAGAAAGTTCTCTTTGTGTTTGCTTTCTAAAACTGACAAATAGAGATTTATACATGAACTACTGAAGTACTTACAGACAGTTCAGTAAGTACAGACAGACTGACAACAGTAAGTCTGACAAGTAGCAGTATTTAAGTAAGAATAGTAATGATATTTTACTATTATTTTGTATTAAATAATTAAATATTAAATATTTATTTATATTATTATTTACTATTATTATTGAATTAGATAGCATAATTAGAGACGCACAGATGCACCAGTCCGATAATCAGATCGGCAGTGATATAAAGAAAAATGTCTACATCAAAAAAACCAAACCAAAAAAAAACCAAACAAAAAAACAGCCTGATATGGCCAATAAATGGCCCATGCACATGCACAGCAGCAGCGCAGCATGTAGGCGGCAATGAGCACAACTCAGCAGCTTGAAGTTATTATAGCTGCGTGCAGTTATTAAGTCTGGTGTGGCAGAAAGGGACGAGGGGGCAGATCAAGGCCCCCCCCCCCCCCCCCCGGGGGGGGGGGGGGGGGGGGGGGGGAACGGGCTGCCGTCTGGTGGAGACATACAAGAGAGGGCCTGCAGAGTGGGGCTGGGACAAGTGCTGCCCAGCCGGGGTGGAGTGGACACGAGACAGAGCCGCAGCTCATCCGGGGGGGCATGGTTCTCACTGCTCATCCAGGAGCCACTTGTCTGGTGGCTCATCTGGCGCTCATCCCATAGCTCCCAGTGCTGCTTCCATTGCTCATCCAGGAAGGAGAGTGCCCCCAATCTGAGGGGGGCCGGGGCTGCACCAAGCTCTTCCTGGCGGGGCGGGGCTGGGCTCAGGGCAGGAGCTGGCGGCACTGGGACTGGGG
>NW_005841969.1:1592262-1604112 GCF_000455745.1 Alligator sinensis
GGCTCCATCCCACACCCACCCCGCCCCAGCCCCACTCCTCCCTCACCCTGGGGACCTTGATCTGCCCCCCCACCACACCCTTTCCTTCCCCTCTCCCCTTCCACCACACCAGACTTACCAGCTACACAGAGCTCTCTAAGCTGCCAGGCTGGTTTCAAAAAAAAAAAAAAAAAAAAAAAAATCGGATCAGTATCAGCCAATATGCCTCCTTAAAAATAAGCTATGGGTACTGGCCCCAAAAATCCCTATCAGTGCACCCCTAGTTATAATTTTATCAATTTTTTTTTGCTAATCCCCCTCTCCTTCTTTGTTCCTTTTTTCCTAAAAATATTTTATTTACACTTTCAACATTTAAGTCCTAACTGCTACTTTCCCCAATTGTATTACTTCATAACACATTCTAATTTCTTTCCATTATAATACACCAAGTTATATTTACTGCACTATAGATAACATTTCTTTAAAATCTGAGGTATAAACAAATATTTATGGAAGATATTTAATGAGCTGCTAGCTACATTTTGCCTTATTGTAAGTTAGTTCACTATCTTACCTGAAATAATTGCTACTGTCATGGATGATATACTTCCAGAATAAAGGATGTATTTATATTAGAATGTTCTCTTCATTTCTCCAGACCCAACCAAGACAGAGTTATGCAAGTCTTTTAAAACTTAAAATATACATACTCCCCACCTAGCTAATTAAACTGTACCACAAAAGTGGTAGAATTCACTGTCCTCTTAGTCCCCAAAGACCCCAAAGTCTAACAAAATTAATGAACAAGAGCCTCACTGATATCAAAAGTTTTTGATCAGGCCCCACCAAATGCTTCTTTAGAACTGGGTCTCAAAAATACAGGACCCAAGTACATTTTTCATACTTCAAGTATGTGCTATTTCTTGGAAACTTCATTTAAATTATGCCATGTTTGTGCCCCCCCCCATTTTTTGATTTAGATGCCCCCCCCCCATACTTTTTGGATTTAGAGATTTTCAGAGATCTACAATTTGCCTATTATTAGTAAGAGTATCAAAGGTCTTCCCTCTTATTTTAGTAATCAATTTGATTACAAATCTTGCCCCCAGTTTGTGTTCAAGTCTCTTTAACACCTATGTTATTAACCTTGAGAGTTTCTGATCTAATTTCTAGGATTTTGTTATTTAAACTTTATCCTCTTTTCCAAACAATCTGAAAAGCTACATTTAATCTTTTACTAAGCAACTCTCCTTGATCTTCTGAATTGTTATGGGAATTATTTTTCTTCATCCTTAATATATCCATTCAAGTTTTTACAGACCACCCTTACTGAGACAGTTTTCCGCTTTCCTTCATTTTGGCATATCGTCTAGTCAAAGGTTAGACCAGGGGTTGTCAACCAGGGGTATGCGTACCCCTGCGGATACTCTGAAAGGTCCCATAGGGTACATGGGGATGGAGTGCCACCAACCCGCACCCCGCCTTCCAGGAGCAGGGCCGGGGTTGGGCGAGAGCAGGGCTGCACAGATACTGCACTGCCACTGCTTGCCATGCCCCCACTTGGCATCTGTCCACGCACCATCCCCCCCAGGGGTGCACTTACTAAAAAGGGGACCACAGCAGGTACATTTATTAAAAAAGGTTGAAAACCCCTGGGCTAGACCATATGTAGTCTTGGCTACTTTAAGACTCAAGCAGAAGTGAGGAAGTGGGGTTATAGCTCAGCTAACTCCAGTGCTAGTGTTTTTAACAACAAAAGCCCTGTTATATATCTGCCAGATACAAAGGGCCTTTAAATAGATCTAATCAGCATTATTTCAGCAGATTTATATGATACAGCAAAATAAAAATCTACATTTTTTTCCCATGCTGTTGTTTCAAGAATAAAGGAATCCTTTATCCTATAAAATGTAAAAGTTCATAAACATCACCAAGTCTGACATGATGGTATAGAGACTTCAAAATAATTATTTGAATCTCCCCGCAAAAAGCTTACAATTTAAAAAATAACCCAAGAAGCAAAGAAAGGTAACATCCAGAAAAAACAAAGTACAGATAAAAACTGTATGGGTTCCTTCAACGTGGAATCACTGGTTCTTATTTTTTATTTTGTTAGGCTGGCACGGAAGTTAGGGTGACTAAAAATGTGTAATGCTTGTGTTTCATAGATTCATAGAAGCAGGGTCGGAAGGGACCTTGTAGATCATCAAGTCCAACCCCCTACCCTGTGTTACAGGGAGCCAGAAGGTTCCTGTTACTTAAACTGCAGCAGGTTAGCAGCTAAAAAACTAGCTACTTTCTATCCAAGATGCAGCCAAAACCCAGCAATAACAAAACACAAGGGACAGACAGTCAGGCTACTCAGGGGCTAAGAGCTGCAAACAGTAGTTAAGCATCTGCAAAGACAAGCAGGCAGGTCTGTGATGGCTGCAGAGTCACCTGACTGGAAGGGGGCAGGGCTTATTGTGAATATAACCTCAGAGCCTGAGCCCACATAGTCTGACCCTGGAGGCTTCAGAGCAGGAGAAGCCAGGACAGCTTGTAGCTGGCACCGGTGTCACCCTGAGAGAGGCAAACAGAGAGCTGTTGCCTTGGAGAGGAATGTGACCCAGGATAACAGGAAGCCTTGTTGTACAGAGAGGTAGCCACTGTTTATGTTCAGACCCAGAGTGGGTTAGTTGGTGTTATTGCCAGAGAGGCTTATTCTCGTTAGTCAGCCTTGAGCTTTATAGGGCCGCAGCCTAGGGAAGGACTGCAGCTGAGTGCAATTCAAGCCAGATCAGGCCAGGGAGCCAGGAGAGAATAGGACCAGGGGCTCAGAGAACCAAAGTAGGCTTAGCACCCAAAGCAGGGCTGAGATGGGGCTAGAGGGCCCAGGACTAAAGTAATCCAGATAAGAGCTGGTGCCCAGAAGCCAGGTCCAGTGGACTCAGGCTAGGCTAGGTGACCCAGCTAGAGAAAAAGGGGCAGAAGCCAAGAAGACAGAGGCCCCAAAAAGAGAGCGATTGTACAATAACACCTGTGAGACATGGGCACAGATGTAGGAGGGGAGGTTCAAAAGCCGTGAATAGCTCTTAAGACTGCAAGTACTCTGAGGGGCAAGAGTGGGCCAAGAGGGCCCACCAGGCACAAAGTAGAATTAAGACCAGTAGGGTCTAGGTGGGAATCTACTGGTGGTCAGGAAACTGAGGATTCACTCTAAGACCCTTAGGCAGCCTCTCTTTCTAACATTCAATAGTTACATCAAGCCGTGGCAGACAAAAAAGGATGGGTACCCCCAAAGTCAGAGCAGGGCATGGGTTGGGTGGCCATCAGGGGGCATCATGGCTGCCCCCCGAACCCAAACATTGCAACAGCTAGACAAAGAAAACTGACTAAACTTCATGGAGTGCATCTAAAGCAGGTATGAAAAAAAGTGTACTTGTTTTTTCAGAGTTCATTTAGTCTCTAAAAATGAGCCACTCCATGAAGCTTCATATTCATCATCTCCCACCAACTCCATTAAAGTTCTCTCTGCTCATTTTTTAAGCTACCAGCCCACAAAGCTATCCTGGAAATAAAAATAAATAAATAAAAATTTAAGATTGGTTCTTTTTTGCTTATACGTCACAAATACAAATTCTGAAGAAGAACCACTCTGATTTTTGTGTTCAATTGAGAAAAGAATTCTGTACACTTTTGCATAAGCTTGCAAAACTAATACTCCCATCTCAATGCAACAATGACAGTGCCAGAACTAGACTTTAGACATAAGGAACAGTCCTACAATTATGAACCACTAGAAAAATATTTAAGAAATACTCTTTAAACTCCTCCCAATCAAAACCTAGATCAAGCTTCGTTTTTTTTTGATGTTGGGGTTTGTTTGTTTTTTTAAAAGAAGAAAATCTTGCTTCTCAGCAATCAATTTTATACTTACTACCAAATCACTACAATCTCGTCAGCTCATTAACTTGCAAGGTAGCTTAACTTAAAATTTCACACATTCCTTGCAAACAGAGCATCACAAGTATGGATATAGAGGTCTAAATTGATATGCAGCTAACCCATTCTATTACTAGAAACAGATTGATCTTCATTATCTGTCAAATAAAACACCAGGCCTCTCAAATATGTTAATTACTTCACAGCTGAGACAATAAAGGGTCTTTTAAGGATAGCAAGCATCATCATCTACAGCAGGTTCTTCAATCTTCATTTTTAGACCTTGAAACACACAGTTGACACTAAACAAAAATTAATTTATATTACTGTGGCAGAAAGAGTTCTCAAGGTCACCTGCCCTTTTTACAGTACAAAGGGCGAGATTAAAACTGAGTAATAAAAAAAACAAACAACCAACCAAAACAAAACAAAAAAACCACCATACCAGCATTACTAAGATTTACCACAATATGGGGGAAGGAAGCCAAGACTGCAGAGTTAAGGGATTTACAACAATGCAGACTTATGAGATTTACTACAATATGGTTAGGTGCCACCGACTCTAAAGTTTCATGAAAGAGAGAAAAAAAAAAAAAAGATTCTTTATTGCACAGCACATACATTTTAATGCAAGAGCAAATACACTCATCTCAACTGCTAGAAGTGTAGAATTTTACTTTAGGTAAAGTTCTCTCAGTTTCCAGATCACAACAAGTCTTTTGTTCAACATGTGCTGTTACATCACTAAGCCCAAATGTTCTCAGGAACAAAAAGCACCATCTAATACTTTTAGATAATCAGAGTTTACATCAAAATAATGTTAGTGCAATAATAAACAACACAGTTGAGCATGCAAGTCTAGAATGCCAGTGTTAATATTGGATATACAGCCTCCCTTTGCTCATGTTTACTTTAATCACACTATTTCTAAAAAAAAAATATTACTTACATGCTTAAAAGTATTTTAATTCTTATATTAACATATTTGCTCAATTTTAAAAGACAAGGTCCTCACCATTTAAAACATGAAAGAAACCCATAGTCTTAGAATCAAATACAAGCGTGAAAGAGAAGGGGGAGTGGGGAGAAGGGAAGGGGAAGGGGCAGGCAGCAGCTATGGTTCAGGCTCCAAGCCCCCAAGGATCAGGTTGTAACCCCGCCTCCTGCTGCCTGTCCCCTACCCCACAACATTCTGCACCCTGCCATCTCCACTTTGGCACCCTCTCTCCCCCTCTACCTCAGCTCTTTCCCAAGGCAGCCTCTGCTCCCTTACCTTCCCCCTCCACTCTTACTCCACACGAGCAGGCTCCAGCCACACTGCAGCCTGGGGCACTAAGCATGGACCCAGCCCAGCCCCATAGCAGTGGCACACAAAAAAGTGTGACTACTACAGAGGTTGGGCTGGGCCCATGCTCCATACCCCAGGATAGAACAGACACAGAGCCTGCCAGTGTGGAACAAGGGTAATGGGGTGTGGGGGAGAGGAAGAAGGATGTGCCCCCTGTAGTAGCTGGGGGCATGAATTAAAGATGATCTCCCAATAATTAGATTTGATACATGGAAAGTTATAACTAATTTATACATAGTGTTTACATGCGTGGAATACAATTATTTTGGGGTCATCTTAAATTCAGGATGATCTTAGTTTCAAGTAAATATGGTGGTATAGTTTCTTAGATTCATGAAATATCTTCTCAGTTCTGCTATATGAGTAATTATCTTCCATTTTTTTCCAGTTAAAGGTATATTACCAATTCCCCCATTTTAAGCAGAAAGTATTTTAAATCAAAGCCTTCTAAAATGCAAGAAACTAGGGAGGAGGGGTACATTCTAAAGTTGTCAACAATTCACATGCTAGATTTGTGCCAAACTTTAATAAAGAATGCAAAATTCTTGGAGCAGTGAGAGAGATCATGCATAAAAGTAAGCATGATTCCAGCCTTTTATATACTATGCCAAGTGCATGCCTCTGGGAGGACAGGGCTGATCATGATCTACCCAATCAAGTCTACTGATATTTTCCAGAGCCAGCAGTCCCCCTGCGAGGCTGATCTGGGCTCATCCCCAGCATCTGTTCTTTGTCCCACTTCAGAGTGGGCACAAAACCAGAACAGGTCTCATAGGCAGACATCTAGGTCTGGACAGCATGGGGCAGACTCAGCCCCAGGACCCATCACAGACCATACAGACAAATTTTCTACAGCTTAGCTCTTAGGTACCTCATCAAGAAACAGAAGGCCTTGATCCCCGTCTCTGCTCTATAGACTGGTTCCAGATAAAACTGACATGAATGTAGCTTCCTTTAAACACTGAACAAATCTCCACAGGGAAAGTGTCCTCATCCTAAAAAATCTGAAAGTCTTTGGCATAGTGATTTGGAGAATCTCCCAGAAGAGAGATGCGGGTTTGAAGCCTCTTCAAGCAGATGACAGAATTGTAACTGGATCTTTCACATCCTGGGAGAAACATAGAAACCGCTAGAACAGGGGTTGACAAGCTTGGATCAATGGCCTGTGTTCATAAGAGCTTGTCAATACCTGCATTAACCTATAATAAAAAGAGGGGTTTGACCCACCTCCTCTACATTTAAAAAAAAAAAAAAAAAGAATATTCCTCACCTACCTGATCACAACCTAGATACCCAAAACATGGAAGATATCGAATTTTAACCAATTTTTAAAATAAAATCTTCATATTTTCCCAAGCAGGAAGCAACTGTGACTGATAAGCACCCCTTGTTTCAGGGGCACCTGGCTAAACCCCTAGGGACAGAGGTAGGGCTGGAAGCCATGTCCAGCAGAGATCCCTTGAACTCTTACTATGCATTTTCTACTTCAGGAACAGCTTTGTGTTCTGAAAAAAGTATTTTATCTAACCAAGGGCATACAGTAGGTTGTTTAGGCTGGGGGAGATCGCTTGTTGCTTAGTTGTTTATAATTGCTGGCCTCGCTAGAGGAAAAGCTGTATCAACAAAGTTCCGGAGCTGGAAGGGGGGTTACTTGGGGGGGAGCTGGAAGGGGGGTTACTTGCTGGGCTTGCTACACATTTCACCACATCAGCAAGTTTAACCTGTTACGTAGCTATATAAGGCAGACGCCCACTGGGGTGGGGGTGCTTGCTTTGCAAACGATTGCCAAGCACCACTTTCTGCGCAGGAAATAAAGGTTAAGTTGGATCCTTCACCCCTGTGTGTTTATTGGCACAAGCGCACCGGGCACGAACTCACTGTCCTTTGGGGACAACATGACCACCTGAAACCTGAGATCCTGCGCTCCAGTCTTTGTTTCAAGGTAATTGGCATAATCACAGATCCTCACAGGAGATGAGAGGCTCCATACCAGCTATGAACTGACTGCCCAGAGACGTTTTCCATCTATTGACTCCTCTGTGAAATCCTGCACCCACCTGGCCTCTTGTAGGCACCTTCTTGCACTTTTGGAGCACACACCTGGTGCCAGCCACAGGGTGTGTTCCTGCACCCTAGACATTTGGTCACGTTCCCCTGAGGGAGGCCCCAATACTTGCCTGCCATGACTTGATCTCTCTCTTCAGTGGTGGGGCTCCTTCTCGTGGCTTCTTGCGGACTGGGCGCTACCCTTAGCAGGCATTCTTGGGGCATTCACCTCCCCTACACCCCAGCCATGTGCCAGCCCTCACGATGGCCAAATGATGGATCGCTGGCTCGCCCTCTGATGTCATTGTCTGTCCTCTCTTCCCCCTGCTCATCTCCCAGCATCCCTCCACACGGGACATGGGGCCATCCTTGTCAACATGCTGGGTCTTCCTTTAAAGCGTAGCTGTCTGCTGTGCTGTCCTGGCTCTCCCTGATCCAAAGCGGTCACTTGTGACCCCTCTCCCTGGTCTGGGACCCTGCAAAAACTCAAAACAAGAAAAGAAAAGAAATAGCTGGGGCACGGAGCCTTAGCCTGCCCCACTCACAGGTCCAGCATCTGCAGCTTCAAGGTCCCTCGACTCAGTCCTCCTTGGCCTGACCACCCTGCTGGGCCAGTGTGATGCCGTGATGCCTCCTTCAATAAATCCTGGACCCCTCCCGTTGGGTCCCTGTCTGGATCCTTACCGAGCTTCCAACAGCCTGTGTGCAGTACAGGGAGCAGCGTTGCCTTCTGGCTTTGGTGGTACTGCTCTCTTCTCCATTTGCCTGCCCAATTTTTGATGCCATCATCCACCAGCGCTGTTCTCTGCTGGCGATAAAAAGTGGCTGACGAACCACACAGGCAGTTCATCTCAGCGTGGCTCATCCGACTCCACTTTTCCTAAAAAAGATAAGCATGCCCTGCCTTCAGGCCTTTTCTCTTTTTTCCTCCAGGCAGGTCAGCCCTGCCTCGGGTACCACCGCAGGAGGGTGCTCCAGGGCCTCCACTTGCATCTACCTGGGACAAATCCTGTGAAATATGAACTTTCATTTCTACCCACAAGAACTTTTACAATCTTTCTCCAATGCCTGATGAAGGGTATGTGTGCCCGAAAGCTTGCGGTTAAAAGAATTTTTTTTTGTAAAGATTTTGTTGGTCCGATAAGAGATATCATCTCTACTACAAGTTCCGAATACCTATTCCTCACCTAAGCTTTTGAAAGTGTGGCAGCCGAGGTGGTAGGCCGGGGCTACGGCCAGTAGCCCGAAACGGCAAGTGGGTACTTTTTGACAGGCGGAGAGGAACTAGGCACCGAAGCATATTGGTTAAACAAAGATTGCTTTACTTACACTGTAGATGATACAATACAAGTAGGCTGAATGCCGACTTGAACTTGAATTACAGTTGCAAAGACGAACGAGCTAGCTAGCAGGGTATGGGGTACGTCGGGAGGTCGGTGACGGGGAGCCACTGGTAGGTGATCAATCCACCAGGTTTCCTCAGAGATATGTACGGAGTTCGAGCCCTCCAAATTCGCTCTCTGAGTTCTCCTCCTCCGAGGTGTAATCAGTCCAGGTTCACTCTGAGATACGTTCAGAGTGCGCCGGGTTAATTCCCCTACTCCGAGGTATGCGGAGTTCTCCGACATGGAGACAGAGTTCTCCAAGCTGGAAAGATATGCAGAGCTCTCCCAACGTGCTAAGCTGGAGAGATATGAGGAGTTCTGCAAGTTCTCTAAGTTCTCTCAGCTCTCCGCGTACTCCACCGTGGGCGGAAACTGATTTACCTTTTATATGACTAACAAGCCAATCGCTAGTCACTAATATGAATAATTTGGAACCGGCCAATTGTGGTGTACATATTTGCATGAAGTTGGCGGGAACTTTTTCTAAAAAGCTGTAACTTTCCATTACTGTAGCATTTGGTTACTGGGTTCAGGCATAGTGGAATTTTCCCCTTGTGACCTACTTTTTTGCTGTGACCTACTTTCCCCCTGTGCCATATGTATCAAACCAGATCTATGGAATTTTCCACCATGGCACAGGCATGCAAACCAAATGGGATGTTCCACTATGCCAGGACTGTAATAAACTACTAAGTGAAGAGACGGAACATACCAACCTAGAAGTAACAACAGTTGCTAGGCAGATTCCATTGTGTCAGGGACACTTCTCAGTTTTGGTTATGACAGAAAGGAAGGTGCAAGAACTTGCATTCAGGAGACAGGTCAAAGTGATTAAAAATGCCTCCTTGTAGCCTGGGGAAGGGGCTGGATTTAATACATGACCCATCCTTTGCATTTCCTATTGCCTAGTTCTAGGTAGCTACATGCTGACTTCAGGCATCTCCCTCCTAAGTATGCTGGTGGATTGATTTAAATTGCTGATTTATAGCATGATTTAAATCACCAAGGAAAAAGCCTTGATTTAAATAACCTATTTTAATCAACTTTTCCATTTGTACTTATTTTCTAGAGAAAGATGCACTCTCATCGGTTAATATTACCCTTAGAACTTGTAGATTTACAACTACATAGAGCCTTTACATTATATTTGATGCACTTTTTTGCTATATACAATGATACACCACCATAAAGATACACATTTAGTGCTTATATGGCTTGATATTTTCAGACTCCTACCATTTTCACATTTTTAGTATCTTAGAAAGAGGCAAATTAGATTGTTTATTTCAGTGATTTCCAAAGTTTGTTCTGCAACACATACAAGCAAGTGTTCCACAAGATCCCCCTGTGTGAAGAGGTAAATGCCCTGCTCTCACATCCAGCATCCTGTTCATTCCCCAGCTACCCTCTGCCAGGGACTGCCACCACTATTGTTGCCTACCCCTGCCCTTCCCTAACCCTGGGCAGCCCCTGTGCCAGCCTGCCACCACACTCTCAGCGGTGTGCTCTGCTGCAAATGGGTGTACAAGTGGAGCTATGCTTTGCAGCCCCTGGCTCATTTCCACTCTGCTCATGCTGACAAGATAAGCTGTAGGAGTGGTCACCAGTGTGCAAGACCCTGTAGCTGCCTTTGCCTCCTGAGGTACAAACCAGGGATTGGGAGGAAGGGAAGCCAATGGAAAGAGCACAGTATAGCAAGGGAAGGTCCTACCCCCACAGCACCAGCTAGATCAGCAATTCTCAACTTTTTTAGTCTCAAGGCCACAGTTTCTCAAATCTTTTTCAAATTTAGATCCACCTCAATGGATTTTCAACTGGGGTGCCATGAAATTCAGAAGAATTATGGAGGGGTGCCTTGAGGTTAAAAGGTCCACTGGTATAGAGACTAAACTTTTGCTTAAAAAGAAAAGCATTTGGTGTTCTTTAACAGTACATCTAAAGCAGTAGCATAATTTCCTATGGCAGGGGGACAGAATATTTTAAAAATTTGGGGGGGGGGGGGGGGGGGGGGAAGTTTGTAGCCAATTTTAAGCTAAGGAATTCACACATGCATACACATTCTCCCCCTCCCCCACCATTTTTGGATGCAAGAGAGTGAAGTGTACTATCAATTTTAATCCAGAACTAAAAAAAGTGTGTCCAGGTATCAAAAACTGGGGGAAATTCTGGTTTATTTACTAGTTGTTAAGCTTTTTCTTTATGATTTGTGCGCCCAGGAGCTGCACTGGACTGTAACAGGATTTTCAACAAACGTATAAAAGCTAGCACATAACATGCAAAAATCTTAGAAATTTATGTTTGCAGAACATTTATCTTATCAAAATGTTGCATGTTTAAAACTAAATAACATACTAGACAGACTCAGAAAAATCAACTGATTATTACAGATTAATCTGGAAAATGTTTCAAATACTCTTAAATTCCAGTCAGTTTCATTTAGATTCCTACTTCCCATCTCTTGAAAATAAGAAAAAAAAAAAAAAAAAAAAAGTTACCTAGACTGTTCTTCAAACTTTTCAAGTAGATTTCATACTCTTCTCCCCCGCCAAAAAATTTTTTAAGCTTATGCTGAATTCCTATGAACCACAGGTTCAGCTTATACTTATTTAAATATCTGAAGACAAGTATAAGGTTTATTTTTAAGCAAAGATTATGACAATAATAAAAAAAAACCATAAATGAGAACTGATTCCATCTTTCAAGTGTACTGATTTTTTTTTTTTTTTAAACAAGCCCTGAAACCAGAAGCTTGAGTTACACAAGTAAATCTTTTTTGGATCATAGTGAAATCCCTACATGCACCCACATGACACTTTCATTAGTAGGTTTTGGCTGGAGTATGTTTTTCAATATTTGTTATATAAAGATCCCCAAAATGCTACATATATATGCTTACTTTTGTAGAGAAAGACTTTATAAATACATCTGGATCTATAACATATACAGCCAAGCAAAGTTGACATTTGTTGGGGCTGCACTTGTTCTTTCTGTAGTAGGCTCATGTACTTACCACGCACCATGAAATACCATATTTACCCAAGGGAGGCACAGAGAAGCACCTGTGGCACAAGAGGTGGATGCTAAAGCTCTGACATGGTCCCCAACCCAGGTTCAGGGCCTGAACCAGAGACAGATTCATAGATGCAGCTAGCTAGCTGCCTCCCCGCT
>NW_005841969.1:1604122-1612680 GCF_000455745.1 Alligator sinensis
GTCTCTCCCTCCGCCGGTGGGAGGGGGGGGGGGGGGGGTGGGGACCTCATCTTGGATCCAAATACGGTAGATGTTAGAGACCTAAAGATCCTTTACAACCTCTTCTGAAACTGCACAAGTCAAAGGCACATGTACACACATATTTATGTACATGGTGTTAGGTGTTACAATATTCTTTTTTGAACTTGGACCCAGACAACAGCCATCCATCCAATTATTAAAAGATTACTGCAGTTCCATCACTTGTATAAAGGCTTCTGCTGGAAGACATCCAGACTGAAGCAATATCTCAGACTGAATAGATTCCACTGAGACCTTGGCTTTACACTTGCTTCTCATTTTATAGTACATTTCAGTGCATTCCTTTTATGATATTAAATACTGCCTGATCTTAAGCCCTACATATCAAGAAGCTCTCACTCTCCACACCATCCCAGAAGTCAATACCTACTGAATTTGAAAGGCCTCTTAGAGTTAAGATATGAGGAAGTCTCCAGATCCTCAGATCTGTCTGGAAGACTCCAGTCATTTCCAGGTGACAATGGTTGGCTCAGCTGCTTAGACAACCTTCTGTTTGAAGTAGGTTACAAGAGGGAATCTCCCTTTTAAATTTGAAGAGGATTGGGAATAGATAACCTGAGGTTGCTCTCATGTACAGTAGTAAATAGTATTTTTATTTCACAAGCTAATAAACTATTCAAGTTAACAAAAGGAATAATTTTATTTCTACTGATAGCTATATTTTAAAATAATTATACTTTACCAATAGAAGAAACATCCATTTGCTTAACCGGATTTGCAGACTCACGGTTACCCTCACAGCTATTTCAATGTAGGATATTGGTTAGCTTCTACACAGAAAAAAGAAGTGCGTTTCTTTCACTCTTCTAATGAAGAAAAACAGATGTTCAGGTAGTACTAGAGATTAAGTGATAATTTAGAAAGACTGTTTCATGTAACAAGTGTTTTAAAGCAATTAAGAGAAGCACCAAAAGACTAATTCATAGGAACTGGAACCTGTGGTTAAATTTCCATCAGTGCCCAACAGAAAAGCTTCCAAAAAAAGAAAAAAACTGCTACATGGCACTAATGACCACATAAAACTGGTGTTTAGGGCCTCATTACACATTCGCTTGCAACAGTGGCAAGCTGCTGGAATGTTGCGACTTATTAAAAAGTTAGTAAGTGGTAAGAGATAACCCTCACCTGAAAGAAAACAACTTTGCAATGCCAGGAGGGAGCTTAACATGCGCTAAACTGCCTCACGGTGCATCTGATTGCATTTTAACGGCATTTATTAAGCCTAAATTAACCATACTTATAATCCATCTTGCAGTATGTGAATTAAGACTGGGAAGATTAAGAGACTAGATACAGAAAGCTTCTGCATGTGAATTACTTATGAGATATAAAAATGAAAAAGACTTAAGAATGTGTTTGGACATGCTGAGTCAGATACCCTTGCTAATTGAAGAGAGCCCTCCTCCCAAAAGCAAAAAACCTTAGACTAAGGATAAGGACGAATCTATTGAAGATGTCCAGTTTTTAAAATACTGAGTAAGTTACTAAAGCACAAAAATATACTAGCAGAAATTAAATTTGATTTCTCTTGTCAGATGTAAGAGACAGCTCAAATCATGGGTACTTCTTAAAGGTCTCTTTCTTTCATTGCTGACAGATTACTCTCTTTTAAAGCCACAATACAAATGTCACATAGATTGATTTATACTTGGCCCAAGACCAAGCTGACATGCAGTTAAATAAAACAATGTCCAAGTAGAAGGGTTTGAATTAGATACATTAGTTAGCCAGAGCTACATAGAACTGACAGCCAAAGTTGCTTTAGAAGCAGGATTCTCTTAAATGGCAACCAGTACGACAACCCTTTATCCATCTAAGTTACCTACACACTTATGCAGTACTGTTCAGGGATGTTTTTTTAAACCAAAACACTGCATATGCAAAACTGCTTTAAAGCTTGGAGAAAAAAAAAAGTCTTATTCTAGAAGGCTTAAAAAGAGCCACTCTCTTCACCACTAAAGTCAATAGTAAAGCTATTAAGACTTAATTTTAATATCAACCTGTTCAAAAAATGTATTTTTGGAAAGTACTGCCCCAAATCTCTCTGCAATCTATTATACTTTTTAAGTTTATTCTTCTACCTACTTGCTGCTTAATTTAACATAAGTGCTATTTCAAATTACCTATTAGCCATAGTATTTAGTTTCAAAACAGAAATACTTTTATTTAAATATTCTTATATAATAAAAGGGTTTAGTCTGTCTGTCTGTCCGTCCATAAAACTCTTGGAGTCCTCTGATTGGTTAGTGAAACAACCAGAGTGCGGAGTGCCGCCACGATGGCGAGGAAGGAACAGGGGGGCAAGGCCAGCGGCACTGGCCTTGCCCCCCCCGTTCCTTTCCCTGCCAGCATGGTGGCACTCCGCCACCTCTGAGGAGCAGGGCCGGTGGGCAGGGGAGAGGGATAGGCCAGTGGCGCTGGAGGTGGCAGTGGCCCCCTCCCCCTCCATGTCATTCTTGATGGGCAATTCACTAGTTACCCATAAACATGTACTGTTTCATGCTACAAATGAAAAAAACCCAAAAAACACACCACCATTTGAGTACCCTACAACATCATCACTCAACTATATTACAGATAGACTTTAAATAAAAGATTAGGCAAGATTGGGAGAAGCAACTAAGCAAGACTGTGAAAGGGTAAGGTGGTATGTCCTGTCTTCTCCAGAGAAGTAACATACAGGATTGGTTTAAAATTTAAGTTTGGAAAGGATTACTAAATTCAGAAGATATGAATAGAAACCAAGATAATCTATATTGTATAGATTGTGACAGTGGTTGCAGTCTATTTTTTAAACATTTAGAAGCAAGTATGTGTACAAGAGAATACAGTTGTTTACCAGGGTTAGACAAAGTAGGAATGAAGTTCATATCCTGAGAAATGTGGCAGGGAAAGTGACAGAAAGGGTTGATTTAAATGAAAGCGATCTGAACCACCAATTTTAATCATGACTTAAATCAGCAAGCAAGAAGCCTTGATTTAAATCTTCGATTTTAATCTTGTTTTGCATTTGCACTTTTTATTTTCCTAAAGAAAGGTTCATTTTCACTGGTCGGTAAAACATGATGATTTGCAATTAAATATGGCCTTTACATTAAATTTAGCATTTCCTGCTAACCTGAAGGATAGGATCTATCCAGGCACATTCTACAGTCAACAAGCAATTATTCAGATTCTTAATTTTTACATGTTTTACTATGTTAGAAATGATGAATAACTTCATTTACAGGGGGTTTGGTTTTTTTACTCATGATTTGTGTTAAGGTGTATTTCAATGGAAACCGGAGATAGAATGCGCACAGAGAGCATAAGATTGTATTATTAGTTGCATAAGGCTACTTTAGATATGCCAAAAAATAAGAAAACATTAACAACATGGGGTTTGCCTTTAAAAGTTACTATTTCATATGTTAATAAAAAGTAACTGTAATAAGTGAAGTGATAAGTTTACTCACCCTTTTGAGCCAAACATTCAAAGTCATTTAGGCACTTAAAATTCTGGTGGTGCCTAGCAGGATTTTCAAAAGGCATCTACACCATGGAGGCAACCAAATTCCATTCAAACTGTCATCTCTTTTAAGCTTTTAGACTTGGCAGATCTTATCTTCCCCCTTGCCTATTTTTTATTCACAAGCTAGCCTGCTTAAACCAACTGCCTTCCAGGTTGTCAATTCTGAATGAACTTGTCCAAATGAAGAAAGTATTTCTCTCTGTACCTTTTGGCTAAATTTAAAACTAAAGTAATTCAGGCAGGGTGTCCACATTACTGCACAGCAGACTAATTTGCTATTCAGTAAAGTGTCACCATCTATAGGTAAGTGGCAATTAGGATGCAGTACACTAATTTACTGGGCTCACGAATAACCCCATCAGATATTGTCGATAGTCCCTCGGAGTCAAGGAAGACATCCATCAGGCTTGATGGGTCCTCAGGTGACCAAGGAGCCCGATTCTGGATACACACATTCTTCAGCAATGGGGGCATGTTGTTGCGTGGGGGGAGTGGGATTCACAGCCCCAGGTTGCTCTCCTTCTCTTTCCTCTGCCACCGCCATTCTGCCTCAGTGTTGAGTCGTTGGGTCTCAAAGTGGTGTGCGCCTTGGTGGACCAGGTGGTGCCACACCAGATGGTCAGCAGCTTGTTCCTCCCAGCCGTTGGTGTTGATGCTTCCGTGCTTGAGGGCGACCTCAAATGCGTCTTTGTACTGTTTCCTTTGGCTGCCCTTTGAGCATTGGCCAACAGAGGGAAAAAAGGATCTGGTAAGATAAAGATGTTGAACATCTTGGACAACTAGATGCAGTGGCCCATCCATCGGAGTTGATTTCTCAAGAGCAAGGCTTCAAAGCTGGTGGACACAGTTTCATGAAGGATGCTCACACTGGTCCAGCAGTCCTCCCATTTGATCTCCAGGATCTGACGCAAGCACCACTGGTGAAATGGGTCTTAATGTGGCATTAGTAGACAGTCCAGGGTTTCACTGCAGTAGAGGGTGGTCAGCACAACAGCCTTGTAAACCAAGGCCTTCATCGACTTCCGAAGGTCTCCGTTTTCGAAGATGCACTGTTGCAGCTTGAAGAAAGCAGCACTAGCACAGCTGACCCGGTGCTGGACTTCTTCATTGATGGTAGCCTGTTGAGACAGGTGGCTGCCAAGATACAAGATCCTAACTGAAGAAAGATTACCATATTTACTCAAATACATGAGAAAAGTGCTATCCGGCAGCTCAGTAAAAATACTCTGCTTAAACGCACGCATAAAACGGTGACATCGGGATTAGCTGACTCCAGGCCAAACTGAGTCAGAGTATATTTAGTCATATTAATTGCATGTGCAGACGCACCTGCAAAAGTTTTACAGCACAACAGAAACTGAAAGTACTTACATTTGGAAAAACCTATAAATGCCAACAATCTGGCCCATGGAAAGAATGAATATGCAAACATATCCTAACTGAAGAAACATTACCATATTTACTTGAATTCAAGGCAAGGTGTCCTCTCCAATCAGCAGGGGAGGGAGGAAGACACTCATCTTATATTCACATACCAGGAAACTTAATTACATACATTGTCCATCATTAAACTAGTGCCAAAAGCAACATTTGCTCAGTCATGGAAACCAACTATGAAACTTATTAAATGCAGCCAGTACTAAGCATTATTACAAAACACATGACCTATATTAGGCAAACATGCAGATACGAATTTTTTTATTTTTTTATGAGAATTTTTAATGAGGATTAAAAAAAAAAAATTAAGTGACTGTGGCATTGATGCCTACACAGTCAGATGGGTGGCTAATTGGCTGGACAGTCTCACACAGAGTGATGGTGAATAGGTCATTTTTGACCAGGAGGGATGTGGGCAGTGGGGTTCCCCAGGGCTCGGGCCCGTACTGTTCAACATCTTTATCAACAACTTGGACAACGGGGTGGAAAGCACGTTGTCCAAGTTCGCTGATGACATCAAGATGTGGGGCAAGGTGGGCATGCCAGAAGGGAGGGACAGAATCCAGCTAGATCTGGACAGGTTACAGAGACGGGCAGATGAGAATAGGATGGAATTCAACATAGACAAGTGCAGGGTACTGCATCTAGGGAGAAGGAACCAGCAGCATCCCTACAGGGTAGGGAGCACCCTTCTCATCAGCACAGAGGCAGAAAGGTATCTTGGAGTCATTGTTGACTCCAGGTTGAACTCTAAGTTGTGGGGGGAAGTGGGCATGCTAGAAGGGAGGAATAGGCTTCAAATCAGACCTAGACAGGTTACAGGGGTGGGCAGATAAGAACAGGATGGGTTTCCACACTGACAAGTGCAAAGTACTGCACCTGGGGAGGAGGAACCAGCAGCAGACCTACAGGCTGGGAAACTCCCTTCTCATCAGTACAGAGGCAGAAAAGGATCTTGGAGTCACTACTGATGCCAAATTGAACACAGGCCGACAGTGCGGGGATGCAGTCAGGAAGGCCAACCGTACCTTGTCATGCATCCACAGATGCATCTCAAGCAGGTCCAAGGGGGTGATCCTCCCCCTCTATGCAACACCTGTCAGGCCGCAGTTGGAGTACTGCTTCCAGTTCTGGGCGCTGCACTTCAGGAGGGATGTGGACAACATGGAGAGGGTCCAGAGGAGGGCCACTCGCATGATCGGGGGTCAGCAAGGCAGGCCCTACAAGGAGAGGCTAAGGGGCCTGAACCTGTTCAGCCTCCGCAAAAGAAGGCTGAGGGGGGATCTAGTGGCTGTTTGCAAACTAGTCGGGGGGACCAGCAGGCATTGGGGGAGTCCCTGTTCCCCCGAGCACTACCAGGAGTGACAAGAAATAACGGTCACAAGGTGGCAGAGGGTAGATGCAGGCTAGATATCAGGCGATTTTCATCATTGCTTACAAAAGATTATTTGCATCTACTTTAAAGTGTATATTGGGCCATACTGCACTAAGCAACTTAACTTCTGTATCGTTTGAACATACCTGTAAGGTCAAACAAGAATGTACCATATACTGTTAAAACATGAGTTCTACCTACTATTTTTGCTTAGCTCATTACCAAATGATAGTATTCAACAATGTTTAGGCAAGAGAAATTATTTGCTTATTATCAAACATAATTCTTCCCTCCGAGTGTTGGCACTTCACTATGCTTTAGGGTATGACTAACAAAAAGGGGGGGGGGAGGGGGGGGACTTAACACCAGCACCACTATGCACACTGTTTCTGCAATTAACTGCTTAGCAGTTTTTAGAGACTTTAAATTTACTTGAAATGTATTAGAGAAAAACTACAATCTTATTCTATGATCTGTAAGCACCAAGCATGCATTCAGTGTTCATATTGGAAGAGAAAGATAAGGGGAGCCATTGTAACATTCCATCTAAATAACAAAAAGTTTCTGTACTAATTCACTTTCCATCTTTTAAAAATCACAAACAAAAACTAATTGTAAAGTATTTAAAAATGTATACAAAGAGGAACAGCCTATTTTGAAGATTATGCTAAAAAAAACCAAAAAAGACCAACTGTACCTTCCCTTTCAACTCTGCTGTTATGACTTTGAGATACAGTTCCAGAAAAAGATAAATCTATGCATGATATAGAATAAGTGTAGAAGGCATTTCTACATTTTTATAGAATCTGTCATCAGCAGTTCCTCATTATGAGGATAACAGTCTTCCAGTACATAAGCAGAGACATCACTGGCAAGTCCACAGATGACAGAAGTGGCTGATCCAAGATCCGCATGTTCAACTGCAGATGTGGCAAACAGTTCCATGAGGAAGGAGCAGATCCTTGTGATGGTCAGGTTGAAGCTCCTTCCCTTTATCACTCTCATCTATCTGCCTCCATAGTTGGGCAAGAGCACTCTAAAACAATCAATTTCATGTCATACACCTCAGCACCACTGGGAACAATTCAGCACTCAACTGTTCCAGATATTGATACTGTATTGTTTCACCCTGGCCTTCAAAAAGTGTTCTTGAATCTCTCCTTCTGTACACTTCTAAAGCAGTGACCATTGGTGAGTTAGGAGTATAGGAGCTAGTTTGGGAGTCAGGAATCCTTATGACATGTCCTGTCCAATGGTGCCAATGCCAACAGCAAAGCCAAGTTTATAATGGCATTTGCTTGAGCCAGAACACTGCCATTCATTCTTCTGTCCTTTCCAAATGATATGGAGGATTTTCTGAAGACATCATTGATGGTAATATTCCAAAGCTTTCAGGCGTTTTCAATACATCATCCAAGTTTCTCACACATAAAAAACAGGGTATGGATGACAATGGCCTGGTAGACAAGAAGCCTGCGTTTGGGTCCTGATGTTATGATCACTGAAGACACATTTTCAGAGATGTGCAATGGAAGCCCTGGCAGATTTTATCTGGTGTTGTCTACATTTACTTTTTTGGGAAAGGTGGCTATCCAGATAGGGGAAATGCTCAACTTTCTCCATGAATTAACTTCTAATTGCAACAGGTAGGAGCAGTTGTTTGGTTTGGGGTGGGTTGGTAAAGTATCTTGGTTTTCGTGAAGTTGACAACAAATCCAAGTATTTCATACGCATTACAGCAGTCAAGAGCAACTCGGAGCTCTTCAGTTGAGTGCACACCTATGACAACCGTCAGAGTACTGAAGATCCATAATGAAAACGTTGATTATCCTGGATTTGGAATGTAACTGGCTGATGTTAAAGAGATTCCTGTCCATGCGATACTGGATGCTGATTCCAAATAAAAAGCTAAATCAGCAATGAGACTCAGAAAACGTGTGATATAGATGGAAGGGTGTTGGTACAAATCACACATTCTTGTTCGATTCCAGTTCTAATAGTGATGGGGTCCATTTCCAAGCCATTGCGTAGGACAGTTTAGACTAGACATTAAGAAGAAGTTCTTCACAGTTAGTGTGGCCAAGGTCTGGAATGGGCTCCCAAGGGAGGTGGTGCTCTCCCCTACCCTGGGGGTCTTCAAGAGGAGGTTAGATA
>NW_005841969.1:1612711-1619617 GCF_000455745.1 Alligator sinensis
GCCATCTGACCCCGTCCCTCTTTCCTGCCTATGCAGGGAGTCGGACTCGATGATCTATTGAGGTCCCTTCCGACCCTAGCATCTATGAATCCATGACAGTTTCTGTCATGTTGTCATGAAGGAGTCTGCTGGTGGTAAAAAAAAAAAAAAATGGCAGGCATCCAAATCTCAACAAGAGTTTCCATAGGCCCTCTCTGTTGATTGAATCAAAGGCCTCAGTCAAGTCAACAAAGGCCATGTGAGGATCTTGGTGTTGTTCACAGCACATCTTTGGCAACTGTCTAGCAACAAAGATCTTCTACTGTGCCTCTGAGTGGTTAGAACTCATACTGGGACTCAGGTAGAATGTCCCCCATGAGGAAAGTTAGTCTACTGAGGAGAATGCAGGGAATGATCTTCCCAACTATGAGCAGAAGGACAACACCACAGTAACTGATGGAATCTGATGCGTCCTTCCTGAATATGGTAATGATTCTGGCATCTCTCAAGTCACTGGAAATCCATCCATGTTTCCAGCTATTCATAATAATGATGTACAAGACAGCTTTTTTCTACCTTAATAGTTTTAGGTGGTATTCCATAAAGACCATGTGCTTTTTGATCATCATCTGCTTAATGGCTCTCAAGGCCTTTGGATAAGTTGGTGGATTTGCAAGGTGGTCCTTAATGGGGTACTGTGGAATGGCTTTCAACAGTATTATCTTTGATATTGGAGTCTTGGTTCAGGAGTTTTTCAGTGTTCCTTCCACAGTGCATTGATGGCGAAGCCATCTTCAAGTATTGCTCCACCCTACCTTCAGATGGATGGCTCCTTGTGTGCTCTTCTGGCTGTGCAGAAGAAACCACGCATGTCATGGTTGCCAGCAAACTTTTGAATCTCTTTTGCTTTTTTCTCCCACCACTTGTTCTTTCACTCTCAAATTTTCCTCTAGATCATGTTCTGAACACCTTCTAAGAAAAATAATTCCATTTGAATCAACTTTCTTCACCCCTGCTTTTCCACGTGTTCCTTTCCATAGCGAAGTCCCTGTTCACTCTAGCACTGAAATCACCAAGAGCAATTACCTTATTTTCTTCATGGACAGATAACATAAATTGAAACAAAAGAAAAATTCTATTCTAACTTGACCATCACCTGCTGCATGTTATCTGTTGGTTATTTGGAGACGTAGCTTCCTAAGATGCTCATTCATGGCACCTGGACATGACAGCGCCTGAGCAACAATCTTGGCCTTGATAGACCCTGTGGAGATGTTCATCTTTTCCTTTCCAAAAAAAAGTATAGCCACCACTATGCTGAGCTGCCCCCTTCCTGCATATCTGGTCTCACTGAGTGCAGCAAAATCAATATCAAGTCATGCAAGTTCTCTTAGCTCAGACTGGTCACTGTTAGTGTTGCCCATCAGAATGCAGACGTTCCAGGTTGTAAGTTTCATTATTTGATCTGGACTGCAGATCAAACGATCCCACTGGGCATAGCTTTCCAATCGCATGAAATGACAGACTATGTTTATGACACCTTTTCTAGCCCCTTCCCCACATGTGTAAGCAGAGAAGATCTTAAATAAACCTGCTCAGTCATGACTGCCACTGCCAAACTGTACATCTGTCTGAGTTACAAGTACTTAAAATGAGCATCGTGACTTGGGGATTCAGGTAATCACTACTATCTGCCCCCGCTGCCGTTCATACAATGCCATAGAACTTGCAACTGAAGGACGATGCCTACACACTTTCTTTTAACATGGGAATGCCATTGTGCACTCACACTATGTTACTTTGAGGGAAGGAAGCGTTACTCCAGTGGCAAGGAACCTAGACAACCGGAGGTTTCTATTCCACTTCAGTTTTTAATACATCTTCACTGCCCTTGTGAAGTATTTTCTTCATCTGCCTCCTCCACCGCTGAGGACTTATTTTTATTTTTTGATTGCTATTAGTCTGGAATCTCACTCTTGACCTTGCCACCATGGGTGAATCCAGCACGAGTCCAAAACACCAGTTGGCACTGCTCTCATGGTCATTGGTAGTACACAAACCTCTGTGCCATCAAGGTTATGATGCACTTAAATTCACATTATCATTAGCAGGCTACACATACAAACAACTCCTGAACTAAAATATTAAGAGAAAAATATTACATTTTCTTCTAAAAGCAAATAGAAATGCATCATCTTAAAAAAACACCATGTCTCTCTCTTCTTAAAGTATATGCCAAGTCAGGTGCTGAACAGATTCAATATAATTTTGGCCTGCCTTAGAGGCAGAAAAAAGAGTGTCCATGGACAGATAACAAAACTCACTCAAGGCATAGAAAAGTCTGATGATACAGAAAAGCTACAATTCCTTTAGATGGGAGGGAAAACAAAAAAGCATCAAAAAGAACATAACAAACATAAGACAATGAATGGTAGAGAGGCTAAAACAAAAGTTACTGAATGATACTGAAAAGGAAAACATCAAGATGTTAAGAGGATGATATTTGGCCAGTCAGGGCAGGGAGACCCAAACAATTAATGCAAGTCGTTGCCACATCATAAATAGGATTTAAAAAAGATTAGGAGTCTGATTAATAAAGACTAATTAAAACATTACATTATTTGTGTAAAGTTTAAGAACAATTATAAGTTTTAAACAAAAAAAAATAGTATATAAACCCCTCAGGTCAACTTCTAACTGAAGAACATTCTATGTTAGCAGGCACTGCTAGTTATCCATTCTGAGGTGTTTCTACTATCTTGTGAATCACATGGTAGAGGCCAGGGCCAGAGATGAACACTAGACTAAGTAGTCTGAATAGTAATGGCAGTTCCTAAGTCACTACTGTTTTTCTCCAAGAAGTCATATGAAGAGTTAAATTCTAGTTCCTTGTGTATTTGAATGCATAGTCTGAAAGGTCTTGATTCTAAAGATTGCATAGCAGGAGGCCTTAGTGGGGAGGGAAAAACAGATTAAACATAAAAGTTGACAGTGACCAGCATTAAAATCTTTTATTTAGTATACAGCAGAGTTTAAGATCTATTATGACGCATCATTAACAATCCTGTTTTCAGTACAAGGCATTTTTAGAAGTACAAAAGGAAGAGTTGGGTGCCCAACTCTTCAACATTTTTTAACAAATAATAAAGAGAATAAGTAGTAAGTTTTAAAAGTTACCTTGGAGGTTTGTGGTATTGGCATAGGAAGTCAAATCTTTCATCTGGCACAGGTACCCGGCTCTCATTTGGATCAATAGTGCAGAAAGGAAAGTTTTCTGCTGCTGCCTGACTCTTTGTTAATACATTGAAGAATGTTGATTTCCTACAAACAAAACGGAACTCTCTTAATCCATTTTCAATTAGAAGCATTAGAAAAAAAAAAAAAAAAGATTAAAAAAAACCCTCATTCAATCCAAGTTTCAGAAAGTGAAAGAACTTAAAATGTATTATTGTGTATAAACTGTTCCCTTCTTGTACACTGCATCAAAAATACAGTGGAAAAACAGGCGTTCAATCCCCGCTGAAACTCAATGGAAGCTGAGTACCCAACTCCCACCTGCATCTTTGAAAATTTCCCCCAGGTGTTAGAGCCGCATGTACACAGCTCCCAAAAAAAGACAGTACACCAGGGGTATCAAGTTCTCTTTACCTGCTGGATCGGATCTGGACCACAGAGCTCCTTCTGGGCCACCCTAGCGAGCAGCACACAGCAGCAGTGGCAGCTCTGGTTTTAGCACAGGGCACAGCACAGCTCTGGTTCTGCACACATGCCCTTTGCCAGAGCCAGGACTGCTGCTGCTGTCATATAACCTGTGTCACAGTGATAGCTTGACTCCAGCATGGAGTAGCAACAGAATCAGTGGCAGAAGAGCTGGGGTTACAGCAGTGGTGATGAGAGAAGTGGTCAAAGGGCAATCAGAGCTGTATCAGCCCTCACTTGTCCTCCTACCACCAACATCCACATCCTCCAGGGCTCAGAGGCCCTGGATTCTACATCAGTTCACTTCTCCCAGCTATGCCCCCTAACTTCCAGTGGCCTCCTGGTAACCTGGCAGACCAAATCTGGGTCTGCAGACCATGTCTGACACCTCGGGAGTAAACAAAAAGCAGAACACAGAAACATTTGTTGCAAAACTATGCCTTTTTCCTAAAGTGTAAAATCAGTTTTCATGTTTGGCAGGTTTCATCTATTTTCTTATTTAAATGAAGTCATTCCACACTGACAAAACAGTTTATTAGCAATGGGCAACAAAGCAACAAGTTACCTTGCTCCTTACCTACCTTGAAATTTTTTAGATTTCAAGTATAAATATTGCTGTGAAGTACTATTAAATAACAAGAAAAATGAAAGGGGAAAAAATGGAAGGAAAAAGAAAAGAAAAGAAAAGAAAAAGAAAGTAATGAAGATAAGAAACAAGCAATGGTTTCAGGACATTAAAGATAAAAAAAATCAGTATACGTACAAGATTAATTTTAGAATTGTTTAAGAAAACTGGACAGCATCTTAACCAACCTTCCCTCACTATGCACACTAACCACTCATGAGCCTCTCACTGGTTGCATTAGAAAACAATCAAATAGTATATTTTAGCTCAGGCCTGATAACAGAATATCTATCTATTGATCAGTTTGGTATTTGTTTAAATACCGTGAGTCCCCTCCAAACATCCAATTCAAAAAACAGTAAGGAGATAGGAAGGGTTCCCAAAAAGTCTGGGGCAAGCTCAGCATTTTCTAAATACTGACACAGTGCTCCACAGTTTAGTACTAGGGAGTACTATACAGGTATACATCCTGCCCACTCTACACACATTACGTAAGAAACCAGAAGCAGAGTGTACTCTTCTTAAGTATATACTTCTGGGACTGAAAAAAGGCTGAATAAGTGTATTGTTTAAGCAAGTTAATACACAGCACTTTCAACCCCAAACCTGCCCAGCTCTCTTCATTTTCAAGTCTTCTTATAGTAAATCTGAAGCTATTAGAAGCCTTGAAACTGAGGGAAGCTAGTCAGCTTGAAAAAGCAGTAAGAGACAAAAATACCACCCATGAAACTGACTTGCTCCCTTAATTTTCAAGGTACCTAGTAGCAGCTTTTTGACAGCTGCCTCCTTCACTGATTGTGTTTCAGTTAAAACAGCGATTTCCGAAGAATGTGCTGCAAGAGTGGTGAAAGCGTGTTGCAAAAAAAGAGGGCTGGATGCGGCCCTTCCTATGCTGGCATTGCACCAGCTCCACATGGTAGGATCAGGCCTACAGACCACCAGGTGAAATAAACCACCAAATTTTAAGTCTGGGAAAATAGTGTGCCCCAGGTATCAAAAGTATGAGAAACACCAAGTTAAAAGGAGTATGAGTTACAAAGTAGACATTACAGTTAGTATATGGTTAACCACAGCACAATTAATTTAAGAAGCCAACAGTGGAACTGAGAGATGGTAGGCATATACCAATGTTTTATACACTTACCTGATACACGAATAGCAGGTTTGTTGGTATGCATACAATAGGCCATAAATTGGGATGGGGTAATGTAAGCAAATTATATGCATACCAAACAAACAGGGTACACAATACCATAGCCAGCTTAACATGGTACTGTCAATGTTCCGTAAGTTCTGAGAGGCAAAGCTTATTGTTGTGTACCTAGCACTTCACTGAGCTGGCTACACCACTTCTGCACTTAACACAGGAGCAGCACATCTCAGTACAGCACTTGCTAACAACACACTGGGTCAGTATAGATAAGACGTGGTCTAATGGTCCTTATGCTACTATTGCATTTCTAATGCTAAAGATTCCAAGCTATCTGTTGTTGGTTGTGAAAAACCCCACCATCAAAAAATAAATAAATCGTTGTTTCTGAATGTGTTGGAGTGTTAGTTGTACAATACAATTAGATACAAGTTAACTTTGTTGCTGTATGCATCATACCTTTTTATTGGAAGATGCCCATCCACTTCAAAAATACTGTTTTCAAAGAACAACAAACCTGCTATTATTTGTGACCTACAATATTATTCTTTTTTCAGTTTGCTTACTCAGTGTACTTAACACGTTTTCTTATTTAATCCAACACAAAACTTTGTCTTGAGCCCAACAACCCTATGAACAGGACAATGATAAACCCAGAAAGACAGCAAAAGAAGAGGCATGAGTACTGTCAGTATTTTTGGCACTGCTATTCTCAGACATGCCCAAAAATTGCTTCTAAACTAGAAGACGAACAGAAAAAAAATTATCCTAAGCAAAGAAAAAAACCTTTTATTTTCTCAATGCTGCTTTGTCAGATTTATTACTCATATTCTAAGAATTATGAGTGTATATTAAAAAGTTTACTTTCAAACTTAAGAAGCATTTAGAAGAACAGTATGAGAAGAGACTACATTCATATTACACCAATAAAAGATGCTGTCCTATTTGTATTGTTTAAGAGCCAAAGAGGATTTTTTCTAAATTAGCATGACTACAAAATACATACTGATAGCTTCATGCAAGCATTTACTAGTTAATGTCACCCTTAATTAATAATCTTACGCTTAACCTTCTCTGAAGAACACAATGATTTACAAAAAGCACACAAAAAGAAACTATTATTATACTTTCTATAGTGATTCTCTTAAATAATAAAACTTGTATAGTATTTTTCACTCAGACATCTCAGAAAGCTTTACCATGGGGAGGGTACATTTTCAGTGCTTATGACAACTACAGTACTATTAGCCCTTTCCTGTCTACATGGCCTGTCGCTCTGTGGGCATAAGGCCCATGTTCCCAATGTGTGTCAAAGAGGTCTGTCTACACAGCCTAGGGTGACCATACATCCTAGCTTGGCCAGGATAGTCCTGGATTTCGTAGGCTGGCCCCAGACAGTTGGTCAAAATTTAAACAGTATTCCCAGAATTGCAGATGCATAGGGTATGGTTCA
>NW_005841969.1:1619732-1620770 GCF_000455745.1 Alligator sinensis
CTGCTGAACTGCGCTGACTTGCGGGTGGTGGGGGAAGTGCTCCACATGTCTCAGATTTCCTTAAGGAGAGCTGTCCCTAGGATACAGCGAATCAGGGCAACCACACCAGGCCCCACACTTTGGAAGGGCCCCGCAGAGCTGGATCCCCAGAGAGGCCATGGCCTCTCCTACAGGGCCTGCCTGGAGCTGGCAGTTTAGCCCTGCACCAGAGAAGAAGCAGATGCCCCCTCCCCTGGGGGTACCACAGCCCCGCACAGTGTTAAGGCGGCCCCACACAGGCGGATCTGCCCCAGGCCCAGACCCCTGCTAGGGTCAGCTCTGCCCTTATGGTCACCCTAGCTATTCCTCTTCATTGTATGATGACACATACACCTTGGCAGTTAAAACATAGTCAAGAGCTGATACTGCCACATAATTCACTCCATGGCACAGGACTGCTCCTTATAAAGTAGATTCTAGTTTTCTCTTCCCTGTCATTTTTAAGAGGCTTCCATGAGGCTCCTGGAGTCCCTCATGCTGGCGTTCGCACTGTCAAGGGAGCCCGATGAAGGAGAAACACAGTCCCCTCCTTCACTCCCAGACCACTTCCACCTGTACACGCATCAGCAGTACTCTCAAGTACCAGCACTCACTTTCGAGCACCCTCCTGCTCCAGCCAAGGTGCAGGGCAGCTTCCTGTGGGCGAGCGGAGCCCGACCTGTCTAGTTTCACTCCCTGTGGCTCCCTGCCCCGTCCCGTCCCCCCCGCCCCGCAGCTGCTAGAACCTGCCTGGGGGCGACGGGAGGGCCCTGCCCCGACCCCGCTGAACAAACGGCAGCTCGGCGGCCGCCCCTGCGGGGAGCTCCAGCCCCGGGCACCTACCCGACGTTGGGCAGCCCGACGATGCCGACTTTCAGGGATGTCCCGAACCTACCGATGATGGGGTGCGGCTTGGCCTCGTCCCCTCCCTTCTTCGGAGGCATCTGCAAGGGCAGAGCGCGACATGCTGAGCGGCTCCGGGACGCGGACTCCCCCAGCCCTCCCGCCCGGGCGCCGCCG
>NW_005841969.1:1621024-1623800 GCF_000455745.1 Alligator sinensis
CCCTCGCCGGCGGCCGCGCCTCCCGCACGGCGGCCGGCGGAACAGGCGGAGCCAGCGGCCTCCCATTGGCCGGGGCCGCCCAGAGGGGAAAGGTCACGCGGAGCGCTGAGGCGGGGCTTGCCCCTCCCCCAAGCCCGGGGGCACTACCGCTGCGGCACCGCGTGCCCCCGGAGGCCCTGGCCCGGGCACTGGCAACGCGTGGGGCTCAGTAGCGTCGTTTGAGATTTCCCGGGCTGGAGCTGGCAGAAGTCCCGGTGCTGGTGACCCCTGCTCACTTACACCGGTCACAGACACCCCCGGTCCTTCGCGTTGGCCTCCCACCTATGGCTGCTGCTTTCCCAGCAGGAGTCCTGAGCTGGTGCACAGTGGGGGACATGAAGGCCTCTTCTCTAACAGTGTGGAAAACAACATTTTAAAAAAAAAAAAAAGCCCTATGGTCCTGATTGCTCTTCACATCTGCTTCATAAACAACAACATTGAAAACCTTGCTGCTTTTCTTCATTTTTTTACCACCCATTACGAAGGCTGGCAGAGCGCCGCCTGTTTTATCTCATGGTTTTGTTTTCACATCATTTATAAAAGGCTTTAGGATCCTTGGGAAAGGAGAGAGATTTGGTGAATTTGACTGGAAGAGGGAGTCCCACTTTTAAGCTTTGTATGAAGATACTTCAAGTCTTGTTGAAACATATAGATTGTATCTTAATCTGTGTGTTTCAGCAAGACTTGAAATATCACTTTGATTTTCCAAATGTAGTGCACAAGGTCAGACTGGCGTGCAGCCACTGACCAATCTCCTGTGCCAACCACGTATAGGATGCAGCCTGTAGGCTGACCACATGGCACTCACCCAGTCCAAGGGGCCAGAAGTTTTGGCATCACTGTTTTAGTGCATTTGCCTTTTTCACAGACGCATCACATTAGTGGCTCTTTGCCATTCTGCAATCGATTTATATATTCTGACCTTTCTCCCTCTGTCAGTTACAAATGATACCCTCCAAGTTTATAGCAATATTTTTTGTTATTAGCTTAAGTACATGCCCTTGTTTTTTGTACTATAACATTTTCTGTCATTTTTACTACAACAGTCTGATATTTTGATTTAACAAACTTCACACATGCAAATCCTTCTCTATTGGTAATGCTTCCCAACTTCAGTTAGTACACTTCTACTTTTTTGTGCCAGCATCACTAATATAAAACAAGTTACATCTTCAAGCAGTATTCCTAATACCATTCCTCCAGCCCACTTTTTCCCCTCTCCATACAATCAGTTGTTTACTCTTTAACCAGTTCCTACCCACCAATTATTGTGCTAATTCTCATCTTCTCCAGTTGAATTAACAATTTCACATAAGCTACTATATCAAATGCTTTACTGAAGTCCAGACAAGTTAGAGCTACTGTATTTTCCTGATCTATTTTTATATCAAAGAGTCATCAGATTGATCTTCCATGATCTACCTTTGGTAAACTCATGTTGCATTGTATCCTGTTTTCTACTTATCTTAATTTATTTACTTATTTGTTCCTTTCAAATGTGTTTAAGTAGTCAGGGTCCAACTAACAGGCTTGCAGTTCCCAGATCACTTCCCCCACCCCACTTCTTAAACCCAGGTATTACATTTGCTGTTTTCCAGTCATATTGTACCATCCCTGACTTGATAGGTTTAACAGTATTCCTTGCTGCCAGACCTTCATGTGCTAGTTCTTTCAGTATCCCTGAATAGAGATTATCTGATTCTTGCCCCCTTCCCAGTTGCAGTATATTAAGCTCTTTGAACTTTGGTTCCAGCTCAAATACGGAATTTTCCTTTGTCATACCCTCATTTCCAGCAAATATTCTGCCTTCATGGTTCAGATGTTCTAACCCAAATTTGTTAATCCAGGTTAAATAGCAGAGAAAACAAAGTAACTTGCATTTTAATTCTGGTTAGCATCTCAAGTTTATTTATATCTCAAGTTTTATTTTCTCAGTGATGCAGAGAAGACATAAAACATGCAGAGCTTCACTCACAATGAACTCTATAGCAGACTTCTAAAAATTAAGTCCACAAGCTGGCTGGAAGCCACTTGACACACCAGAATGGTAGCTAAAGCTCTCAAGGGTGCCAATATTGCTTTCTAGGAATCATCAGAAAATTTGACCCAGCTGGACCATGAAAGAGCTCACTTGGACTGATAACAAGAATGTGTACTGTGTCATACCCAGGTCATCTTTATCATCACTGAAAAATTAACTAATTATTCTGAAACCATCTCTATTTATTGACCAATACTGTACAGGATATCTCTAGTATTGGTGTGAATCTCATTACTCAGACACATTGCAATTACATTTATCTATAATTACCGAACAGGATTTTTAAAAAACAAATGTAACAGAAATTTACTGGCTGTATAGCAACAAAGCTTCCACCAGAAAAGAGCTATAGCTAATATATACCAAATTCAGAGTCAGCTTACAAACTAAGAAACAAATAAAACAGTAACATATATAAACCAGTTTTAGGTATGTAGGGGGGAAAATATTTAGATTAAATATTGTTAAAGTTCACTTTATTTCTCCTGGCCAAGTGAATTAAAATGTCATGTTACAAAAAATAAATGATATGCAACATGTGATACACAAATCCTATCATTTTGTCTAAATTTAAAAATAAATGTAGATCATTTATTTGCAGCTGCTGCAAGTAATCATTTTCCACACATTAGAAAACAGTAACCTCAGGATGTTGATATTGAGAGGAATGTAAGATAGGAGTGACAGGAACAGATC
>NW_005841969.1:1623893-1639908 GCF_000455745.1 Alligator sinensis
TATCAACTGTCTCACAGCCAGACAGCAAAACCTACTATCAATCTCAGAAATTCCAGTCCAAATTAAAACAGTTTCCCTTCAAACTCTCTAGGACACAGGAGGGGGTGATCTTTTCTTATTGCCTGCTATCTGATGGGGCAGAGTTTGGGTGCTCACTCGGTAACAAAGAAGGCTCAGAAATGTTGGAATCCACAGGTTCCCTGGCAGTTGGTCACCGAAAGAAAGCTCTCAGGAAAGTGCAAGTGACAGCAGGACTCCCCACGAGGCGGAGGAGGAAACAGGGAGTGAGGGAAAGTTAATAGCAATCAGGTGAAAGTCTCTGAAGACAGTGTCAGGGAGTGAAATGAAGCAGAGAAATGGGATGGAGCAAAAGCAGCAACTGGGAACAAAGTAGATAAGGAGGAAAAACAGAGCGAAAACCCCGCCTAAAAGGATAAGCATCTCCTGGGGGTTATCAAGTCTTCCTGTGCTGAGTGTGAGCATGACTTGCTGCTTTTGATTACAGGTAACAAAATCTGTGATGTTTTGCTTTTTCACATGTTGTGTAAAGTCTTTTCTCTGAGGAATGACCCAGCTTCCAGCAGTCTGTGGAATAAGCCAGAGCAGGACCCATGGGAGGACAGCAACCCTGTGTAATAGTATGCAGCAATGGCTCAGGATGGTTTTCCTTAACTGTAATATTATAAAACCTCACCGTTTTAAAAAAGTACAGCTTGACAGAAACAAATATGCTTTAAATAGGCATAACCTCAAATACAAATATTTTCCCTCTAACTGGACAGAGGAAGAAACCGAGAGGTGCTTAGCTCTGTTCATCGGAAGTCAAGCAGAAGGCAGGGCCAGGTGGTTCAAGGGGCATGAGCTTTTGTCGGCAACTACCTACTTTGTTAGATGCTGTGACATAGGTTGTCACCTATGAAAGCCCATGCCTCTCTACACCAGTTAGTCTCCAAGATGCCACCCTGCAGGCCTGCCGGAGGAGGACACTGCGGGGACAGAGAGGTGAAATTTTCCCTAGACCATGTAGCAAGTTTGTGACAGACCTAGAATTAAAAACATGGAGTCAGATATCACAGCGATGGACACAGAGTGAGAATTTTAAATAGAACAAACTACAGTCCTATTTACCCACTGCAGAGTCTATGTTGCCATGAACTGAGTGAGGAAGAGGCATGTGCAATGAATATGCAAAGTTCACAGATCCACCAGCAAGGTAGCCTACACTGTGGGCTGGTAGCGGGCTGTGCTATGTTAGTGCTAAATTTAAAATTATCATAATTCTGATATGATAAAAGCCTACTTCTGTCTGTAACGCTTTATTCACTCTCTTACTGGCTGATGGAAACAGCCAATCAGAGTGCTCCAAGTGTGAGGGAGCACTGCCACAATTCTGAAGCTGTGCTGAGGACCAAACAGAGGGTGAGGGAACGGAGGCCAGCGCCCCTACCCCACTCCCTGCAAGCGAAGCTGAGGACTGGGCAGGGGTTGGGGAGCAGGGGCCAGCAGTGCTGGCCTTGGCTCCCCACACCCCGCTCCCTGCAAGAGGCAGAAGAGCAGCAGCGTGGGGCATTAGATGGCGGCACTCCATTCCAAGGCCTTACTCCCGTCATTCTTGATGGGCAATTGAATAGTTACCGTATAATTATACAAACATAAATACTTTGTTTTCACTTCTTGAATAGTTGCTCTTGGTAGAGGAAGATGATTCCTCTCCCAGAACCCAGGCAAAATCCTGAAGACAAAAACCCATATATTCAATCTTTATGTGGGAGATGAACAATTCACTCTGAGATACTACTTGGTCCTAAGGAAGGTGAATAGATTCAGGGGAAAGTACTAATAATATAGAGGCATGATATAACATATTGTGCAAATTTGGGGTTACAGACATAGTTACTAGGATAAGGAAGTTTGCTATCAATCCTTAGTAACAGGTTTATAATTTTAGCATGTAAACAGACTGATGATAGCCAACTGGCAATAAAAGGCACTATGACTGACAGTTTTCTTGAATAGAATTAAATAAAAAAGGCGCTAGTATCCAATCCATACTGAAAAAGTGTCAAAGTAACTAATATGCTACTTTTGACTGTTTCGTGTCTCCAGAACTTTTTTTTTTTTTTTTTTTTTTTATAATTTCATAAGACTGTGTGACCGTTATCCTTAGAAAACCTTAGAAGTCTAAACTGAGGATCCTAGTTTAAATAATTTTCATTATTGTGTCTTAAAAATATTTTATCTGAAATATAGTTCCAATTTTTATTTCTCAGTTCATTTTTTGTTATTTCCTTCAAAGAATAGGCCAAAAATAAGATTTCAGCAAGAAAACAACAGTTCTTTCACTCTAAATTGGCCTCGTCAAAATATGTGAAGCTGTTATTTAGGACATCCTTGTAGCTAGGCTTTTTTAGTGAATATGATCTCCGAAAGCTTTCTGAGATGATTATGGCTTGCAAGGCAACTGTGAACAAGAACCTAGACTCTTCTGCAAATAATAACTTAAATGAAAAAGAAACATCAGGACCAGTTTTACTGTACTAAAAAAACAAACAAAGAAACAAAAAAACACTGTTCACTGAAAGTAGAGATCTAGGTTCAAATTTCTTAGTCTTTTGCTTCTTGACCCAGGTATCCCGACAGCACTGCAAGAGATGAGTTGAAAAGCAACATTTCTGCCCGATTTAAAACATCATTGAGGGACGGAACTTTTTATAAACAGCTCACTTCGGATTCTGCCCCTGAAAGATTATTGTGCATGATACAAGGCTTATGTATTTGTTTAGTTAGATTTATAAATTCTCTCATATTCAACAAGTGTCCCTTTTATACTATAAAACACATTTACAACAATTAAAATGAAAAATATTTAATAGAATAACATAATAAATTATTTACCTGACTGTAATTATCTCCAACATTTTAGAGTAACACAGAATGGAGAACATTATATCATTGGAAGAAAATCTGTTAATGGTTGAATTAAATGTGTGTAAACTTCATTATGTAATGTAACAAAAATAGGGAATTGGGAATGACAAAATAAATAAATAAATCCCAAGAGATCACTTCAAAATAACTTAAATCTGAAGTTCAGTTTTGGTTTTAGAGCTTATATCTGCCTTGAAACTTTCAGAGACTTGCAAAGAAGCTGAGCATTTAGAATCTATTAAAATAAATTATGAGTATTAGAAAGTCAGATCAAGGATCTTTAACATTTTCAAAAGAAATACTCAATAACTCAGGCTCGGAGTTTTTCTGAACCATTAAAGATAGATTCCATAAAGTGTTTGCCTGTTAAGAAAATTGAAGGACAGAGAGCTGTAAAAACAGTTCTTATAGCATGTCCTACATTAAGTCTATAAAATAAAATTCTCAGAGCTTGAGAATCACTAGAGAGGTTCTTTGTCAGAGTCAAGGTTAGTATATAGCCAGATTATATACCAGCTCTAGGAAAATAAATCGGATACAGTCTTGCACATGAAGAAAAATGCTTGTGGCTTGGAATAGAAAATTAGGCTGGTTTAGTAAGTCTAATTTAGATTTCTCACTGAGGTCATAATTACAATTTAACTTCACTCTCATATGTCAATAAATGTTGGGCCAATGAACTGCAGAGCAAGGAAGAAACTAGCATGAATGACTTCACTGTGTATCTGCTAGGATGGTGAAAACAATCACTACTGTTCAGTTGTTAATTATTCGAGCTATTTATTCATCTACGGTCCAATAGATGCAAAGTGCTTTCAATTTCCATTAAAGTTAATAGTAGCAGAGAGGGCTCAATATTTCACAAAAGCAGGTTGCAGGATTGGGGCCTTAACAAGGAGGCCTGTCTACTGAAGCACTTAAGCATATGTTTGCCTATTGGCTTATTCTCGTGCTTAGAACTCAACATGTGCATAAGCAATTTGTTTGACAGTGGTCAGTCTGCTTTTTTGAGGCCCTCTCTTTAACTTAAATCTTCATTAGTGCCTGCGAAACACAAATATTCCTACTGTCTTAAAATTTGATAGCATGTGCATTAGGAAAAAACTTCAACCACATAACACAGGGTAAAACTGTAAGGCTAAGTACAGAGAGTCAAAAAGTCTGGGGCTGAATAGATTCAATCTTTGCAAGTCAGTCTAAGCTACGTAGATTGAACTGATAAGTAAATAAACAGACATTCACTTTTGATTCCGGAAATGTAGCCACATGCAGTGGCCCAGGCCAGAAGCCAAGGGGTGCTAGAGCATGCCTCTCTGTTTTGCTGGAGCAGACAGCTTGAGTCAAGGCTAGCAGGCCCACCCTGTGAGGGCAGGTTTGCGGGTGAGGTACAAGTCCCTCTGGGATGCTGGAGGACTGTGAGTTAGCATGAATCGGGAGGGGATCTGGGACAGAAGTTCCAGGTTTATCTTAAACCATTTTCAGTCACCTTGAAAACTGCTTATGTGCACTAAACATATGTTGTGTTATAGATCTGGATGAGTTTCCAATCCCTTATATTGGTTTGTGTGCAATTTCTGTCCCATAGCAAGTGTCTTGACTAACTAGGGTTGTAACATAAATTTGGTAACACTGGGCACATCTACACATGACGCTACAGTGACTTAACATCGGTGGGCACAAACTGCGACATCGACTCTACGTCACCTTAGCAACTAGTTACCTTGCTATAGCGCGTCACTACGGCAACATAGCTGCTAAAAATAACTGAGCACCACCTAAAGCAAGTACTAAATGACAGTGCATTAACAACTGTGCTGTAGGGGGCACATGAAGACCTGATTAGATCACTGATTAGCATAAAACAGGGTAAAAATATGCCATGTTTCTCAGTGAAGGTAGGGTCTGAATAATTTCAAATGTATAAATGATTCCTTCCAAAATTAGCTGTAAAATATACATCTGAAAATGGGTCAAAAGACTTTTTAATGGCATATTACTTTGGACATTTCATCAATCAGTTCCAAAAACTACAATAAAAAATTCAAACAGTAAGTGAATCTGCAGATTTTCACATTTTGAAGGAGGGAAGAATCCTAGTAGATCACAAGAAGGAACCTACCTTCACTTCATTTCAAGAGGCAATTAATTTAAAACAATAAAAACAAAATCAAAGCTATGTAGTACAGATTTGGCCTCTAAACTGTAGTTTTGTTTCTCTTACATAACAGTGTGTCTAAAAATCTAGACTAGGTATAGACAGTACACAAACTGGTATAAGTGACCAAAAACTGGTCTACACCCATAACAGAACAGAAGTTCAGGGCACTTAGACTGGCTTCAAAAATGGCCAATCTAAGATAAACCTGGATCAATGAGGTTTCAGACTTAATCAGTTTAGGTTAGACCAGTGTATCAAATTTCTGTACCAGATCCCCTATCGATTAATGTTAGGTCTCTGTCCCCCAGCATCCCAGGTGCCTTTGCAGTTCTTCCCATTAACCCTCCTGTTCGGGGAGACACACTAGCACTCACCAGGTACTTGGCTGCTCCAGGCTGTCACAGGCCTGAGTCAGCACAGACATGAGCAGGCAGTGGGTGGTGGGAGGGTGGGAGAGGGGAGAAGGGAAGCTCATGCCAGGCAGCAGGGACAGGGGTGCTCCACAGAAAGAAGGATCAGGTTCCTCAGACCTCGGTACCAGTGGCAGCCAAGGGGCCCAATCCTTCTTTCTGCAGAGTGCCTGTGTCTGTGGTGCCTGGCGCAAGCCTCCCGGACGGCGCTGGTGTGTCCTGTGAGCTGCCACTGGTACTGAGCACCCCACGCTTTCTGGCTTCAGCCAGTGCAGGCATCTGTGTGTCCCCCTCCCCACTCCAAAGGGCTAATGTGTGGTCGGTTTGCTCCCCATCCAATCTATGCAGCTTAGAGAAACTTGTATAGGTTTGATGAATTCCACCTTGGGCTTTTTGAAAGTCTGTACCTAGCCCAGGACTAGCTTATATATTTCTATACAGTGTTCTCTCTCTACTTATGCCGTTAGTGAAAAATTTAGGGCTCGAGTTTCTGTTAGGAAAAGAATTGATGATGGAGTTGGGTATCACTGATGCAATTCTGTTTATCTATTTAATCTGTTTCTTTTTTCCATGAAAACTCTTGCTTTCCCTGAACACAGAAAGAATCAAAAAGCAAGAGCCAATGTCTTTGCTCCAGCCCCACATCTCTTTTGTCCAGCACTTTGCCCAAAAAGCTCTCTCTCTCTCTCTCTAGTATTCTCAGTGTCATGATTCTAGGCTTTTTCCATAGCTGTTTGACTTTCTGCTCCTTCTCTATTTCTCTCACTTGGCTTTTCTTCCCTGCTTCACATTCACACATATACATCCCTCTACTTAGATATAAATTCAGACATAGAATTGTAGAATCATAGGAAGTTAAGTTTGGAAGGGACCTCAGGAGGTCATTCAGTCTAAGCCCCGGCTCAAAGCAGGACTAACTCCAGCTAGATCAGCCCAGACAAAGCTTTCTCTATCCGGATCTTTAAAAACTTCCAAGGATGGAGATTCCACCATCACTGGGTAACCTGTTCCAATGTTTTACTGCCCTTCTAGTGAGAAAATTCTTCCTGACAGCTAACCAAAACTTCCCTCACTGCACTTGAGATGGTTGCCCCTTGTTCTGTCAACATGAATATACCCAGCCACCATTCCCTCAGGAAAAAAAAAAAATGTATCTAAGCAAACTTCAATAGAAAGTGTCATTATTTCATTTTCTCCACACATCTCCAACACCCTGCCATTAAGTAAGCTGATATATCCATACAATAAGCATTCCTATAATCTCTTAATCGGGTCACCAGCATTCATAAATGGTTGCAGAGTAGCCCCATCTCTCATACCCCTAAGTTATGCATTCCACCATCAAAAGGATGTATCCAGGCTATTCATGAATTTTCATCCACCTTTCTTCACTTTGGTCATACTCCTTTGCTACTTTAATTTTAAAATCTAGACATTAATATTTCAGCAGCTGTCATGGAGCAGCACTTATGTTTAATATCATTATTCATATAAAAAGAAAACAACTCTTTTGGTTGTATATTTATGATAAGATAGCTGGAATCTTAATTCAACTCAATAACAATTTTACCAAGTTAAGCTTTTAGTTGATCTTCTGGAGGCTCTCGTACTAGAGGTCACAAATCAGCTGATTGGCTGATTACAGGCCAGTCAGCTTGACCTCAATCCAGGGGCGGACAATTATTTTGAGTGGAGGACCGCTTACTGAGTTTTGGCAAGCCATTGAGGGCTACATGACAGGCAGCCAGGGGCAGATTAATATTAATTTACTACATTTTTTAGGGGCCCCGTGGGCCAGATAGAATGGCCTGGTGGGCCGTATCTGGCCTGTGGGCAGCATTTTGCCCACCCCTGCCTCAATCCCTGGTCAGATTCTAGAAAAAAAAAAAAAAAAAAAAAAAAAAAAAAAAAAAAAAAAAAAAAAAAAAAAAAAAAAAAAAAAAAAAAAAAAAAAAAAAAAAAAAAAAAAAAAAAAAAAAAAAAAAAAAAAAAAAAAAAAAAAAAAAAAAAAAAAAAAAAAACTGGACAAGGGGGGAGAGATTGACATCATATATCTGGACTTTAAAAAAGCCTTTGATCTGGTGTCCCATGATCTACTCTTGGAAAAATTGGCCAACTGTGTCCTCGGCTGTATCACAGTCCAGTGGCTAGGGAATTGGCTCCGAGGCCAGACTCAGAGTGTGGTGGTTGACAGAAGTGAATCATCATGGTGCTCCGTGACCAGTGGTGTCCCCCAAGGCTCCATCTTTGGACCTGTTCTCTGTAACATCTTTATCAACTACATGGATTCTGCTGTCAGAAGTGGACTGGCCAAGTTTGCTGATGACACCAAACTTTGGGGTAGAGCATCCACACCTGAGGATAGGAAGGTGATCCAGGCTGACTTGGATAGGCTGAAAAAGGAGGCAGATACAAACCTGATGATATTCAATACCGACAAATGTAAGGTACTCCACCTTGGGGGAAAAAAACCCTCAGCATGTTTATATGCTTGACAGTGCTACACTCGCTAGCACCAAGTCCAAAAGAGACTTGGGGGTCATGACGGACCACAAGATGAACATAAGCCACCAATGCGATGCCGCAGCAGGTAAAGCAAACCAAGCTCTGGCTTGCATCCATAGATGCTTCTCAAGTAAATCTCAGGATGTCATCCTCCTGCTGTACTCAGTCTTGGTGAGGCTGCAGCTGGAGTACTGCATCCAATTCTGGGCTCCACAATTCAGGAAGGATGTGGAGAAGCTTGAGAGAGTCCAGAGGAGACCCACATGCATGATCAGAGGGCAAGAGAATAGGCATTATGAAGAGATGCCGAGAGCCATGGGACTCTTCAGCCTGGAAAAGCACAGGCTCAGGGGTGACCTGGTGGCTGCCTATAAGTACATCAGGATCTGGGGGAACATCTGTTCACCAAAGTGCCCCAAGGGGTGACAAGAACCAATGGTCTTGGAGAAACTCCTCCAAGACCATTTTAGGCTGGACATAAGGAAAAACTTCTTTACTGTCCAAGCCCCCAGGGTCTGGAATAGGCTCCCTCCAGAGGTGGTGCAAGTCCTACTCTGGACTCCTTTAAGAAGCATTTGGATGCTTATCTGGCTGGGATCCTTTGACCCTAGCTGACTTCCTGCCCTTGGGGCAGGGGGCTGGACTCAATGATCTCCCAGGGTCCCTTCCAGTCCTAATGTCTATGAAACACAAGTTAAGGAAGAAACACTACATAGAAATCCCAGCTAGAGTCTGATTGGATAGGGAAAGGTACAAGGTTGGTCCAAGTAGCAAAGACGAAGCTGCAATATGAAAAAAGGCTGAGAACCATGGTTTTACATGGTGCATGTGATTTTGAGGACCGCAGCAATAAATAGCATTAATGAATCTACGGTTAATGCCATGAATGGCGTGTGCGCCCAGTGGCTGGGAGGGCACAGCTGCGCTGGTGGCAGCTCGGCAGCAGTATGCGCAGAGCTCCTGCAGGCACCACAAGTGCACCCCCTGGTTAATGCTTCACCAAATTCCTTAGAAATAACTTGTATGCTGCTCAACAGACATTTGTTTGATCACCTACATTTGAAGGCTGTTCTTCAATGCAAGTACACCTGGGATTTCTTGCTCCATCATTTCACTCTTTGCTTAGCAGCATCTCTTCTAGTGTTATATTATGTCCATACACAAAATAAGCTTAATTGTCTTTAAGAATGAGCAGTAGTTAACTTTTTTGTATATGCTTATGGTAATTAAGTTACATTCAATCATTTTTGTTCATTTCTTTGAAAACTTGCATCTATTTTTCTTCACATTTTCATTCTCTCATTCATGTACATGGGGAGACTGGAAATTTTGTATTTCAGGGAACTCTTTTAAGAGTTCAGTTTTCTCCTCACTTTAAACAGGGTATTTTGGAAGGTGTTCACATCTCTATTCCTCTATGTCTTTAATTCCCTTGTGGAGAGGTGAATCAAGAAATTGGAAAGTTGAAGCTAAAGATACACGATTGTCTATTTGTAAACCAAATTCCTCCTACAGGCAGTATTATGCCAGGTGGTGCAGCACATATTGGGATCCTACAACATATTCAATCCTGCTCTCAGTGGCTGGGAATACTGATGAACTATGGAAGAGAGAAGGGTTAAGGAGACATTTGCTACTGCTGCTATTTTAGTGGGCTATGCATGTTAGAAAAATAAAGCCTGAATGCAAGTGTTTTGTGTAGCCCCAAAAAATCTAGATACAGGTTTCTCAGTTATACTCCCCACTCTTCAAATAGGAAAGTGGGCTGATCTTCCTATCAAATTCCATCTTCTGCACCTAACTTACTGCTATTTGTACTGCTGGGTATTTCATTGGTGTCCCTTTATCATATACGGGGCTTCAGAACATTTAATTCCAGCAGCCAGAAGTAATCTTCTATGCAGTACAACATTTGTGCCAGTTATCCTCTTTTTACAGATAAGACTCATCCTAATTTTTTTTAACCACGATGTGTTATCTTGTTGGGTACTTTTCTGTGCTTCTCCTTGATATAAGTGAAAGGTACAATACAAATTGACAAATATAATTTAATAAAAACAAATTAAAAATTTGCTTTAAAGTTGAGTGGACACAAAAAAGGTGTCTGTACAGAACTGACCTCCAAATCAACTTCAGTCTGCAACAAAGAAATATTGCAGAAATATAGGTTATTGTATGACTAGAACACATGCAGAACAGTCAAATAGCCCTCCAGCAACTCTACTCAATTAAAAACAATGCTAAAAGGCAGAGTAATACTCAAACACTTTGTGGTTTATGCCCAACATATTCTTTGCTTTTTGCTGTCCAGAACATATATTTACTCCCAAGTCACTGTCAACTGCAAAAATAAGTGTTTTTGTACAATTGAAAGAATATAGAGAATCTGAGTCTTGGTGTGCCCAAGCAGTGCTCAGTGCAGCCCAATGTGTTGAGTAGTAATGAAGCTTTTGTGAATTCCAAATCCCAGACTGTCTGCATTCTTAAAAGCCTGAAGGAAATTGGATGATTCTGTGAAATGAAACCATAGACATTAAAAAAAATTAAACTTGAGCGCAGTCCAGCCAGGTGGCAAGTACCCTCGACTCATTTATTTCAGTGGAGCTTAAAGACAACCATCATACATGATGGATGGTGCCCTAGTGGAATAATTTTTGTTATGTTTTCTTAAGCCATGGAGTCATCCAATTCTCTTTAAGGATCTATCCTTACATGACATTTTTCCAATTTTTGTAGAGAAATTTTTACTACGAAGTTATGTCTGCTATTTACTCGCTCTCATTGCTCTGTATTGTCTTAGCCATCATTTCTACTAAAAAGAGAAGAGTGCTGCTCTTAAATTGGCTAGAAAAGTTATACGAGGATGAAGAGGACCCCTCCAGATGATCCTGGCCTCCCCCTGCACTGTCAAGGAGAAACTGCCATGCCTGGGAGCCTCTTCAGCTAACAGGGCTCCCAGCCACAGGGGCACACCAGGCATCCCAACAGCTGGGAGATTGTATCACCTGCACTCTGCCAGCCATGGGGGTGCATGGGGCACCCCTGCAGCTTGGGAGCTGTCAGCTGGTGGGGCTCCCAGCTACAGGGGCTGGGTTCCAGCATCAGCTGGGAGCTACCAGGCCTGGGGGTACATATGGGCCCCCACAGCTGAAAGGTCCCTTCAGCTGATGGGACTCCTGGCCACACATTCAGTTAATAACATGATAGGAAGCACCTAAAAAGTTATTCTACAAAATGTGGAAGAGGGAAGCTGCTACAAAGTTATTTCACATATTTTGTGGAATAACTTAACATTGTAGCAGCTTCCATATTTTGTGGAATAACTTTGTAGTTTATTCCTCTTTTTATCATGTGGCTGGGTGACCACTTGATGCACAAGTAACTGGTTAATCATGCCTTAAGCATAATGTAGATGGGGCCAGAATTTCTCTTCCACCATTTCTGCTGTGCCTGTAACCTCTGGTAGACTAGAGACAAACAATGGAAAAATAATGCCACACCTAGATCTTCTGCATAGTAATTTTATTGCTAAATCACTAGGCTAGGAATTTCAACTAGAATTCAAACAGAAGACGTTAGAAGTTGTGACATAACTTTATTTTCATTTTCACAGTGCATTAACAAAGGATACAATAGGATGGGTTAGAAAAGGATAGGAGTCTATCAAAGAGAAAGAGAGAGATTTTCTTAAATTAATTTATCTGTGAAGTAACAATGTTTCAGGTTAAAATTTGTCTCAGGCCAAGAACATAAGACATCAAAAGACAAGAAAAAGTAATTAAATAAAGTTGCAAGGGGAAGGGGGGGGGGGGGGGGGGGGGGGAGTCATCCAATAGGATATACCAGCCCTTAAGACTGTAGAAAGAAGCCTTAAGGACCATTCTACTATATTCTCAGTTGCTCTTAAACATGAGTCACTAGGGCATGAAAGAAACAACTGTTAGAGGAAAGGAAATGGTCCCAAGGTAACAGCTAGTAGTTGAGAGAAAACAGGGATTGTAACACTGAAGAATGGGTAAGGTGGGCCTTCCCTCTCTCATCAACATAGAACACATCCTTAAAAAATAAAAATAAATTAAAAAAAATGCAGGATGCAAGCCACATCTTCCTGTCAGAAAAGGAGGCTGTGGAAGGAATGGGTGCTGCTGGCTCTAGAGGCAAGGAGAATATTGTCTGTGCATTTGTTTGAGTTGTACCTGCAGATCTTTGAATAAGCCTGGAATCACTGGTCAGGAAGAAACTCCAGGAAAATAAATTTTGGACTTTATTCAAGAATTTGTTCTATACCCCTGTGTCCTACCAAATCATCAATGTAGTAGGAATACATCGGAGGAAAACATGCTGAGAAAGGGTAGTTTGACTGTAATCGTCAGGTCTTGCCACAGGAGTAAGCCTGAAACTCCAATAGGGAGGCCAAAAGGAAAGGTATCTTCTTTGAGTTTTATTTGAAGAACATTGTTAGCTTGTGTGGCAGGGGACTGTTTGTGCCTGCCACTTTAAGTGCCAGAAGACAGCAGCTGGCAGGTGCCTGAATAGGGCAGCTCTTTTGGATTCAGGGCTGCCCATACAAACAGGGCATTTTCCTGGAAGGCCAGGCAACAACATTGCCTGGCCGCAGGGCTGCTGGTATCTGGAGGTAAGGGAGGAGCTGTAAGGGATGGTCAGGAGGCTCCTGGTCCTGGGCATGACCTAAAACTGCACCCTGCTGGGAGTGGGTGGCCTGGTGGGGCTCTCAGTGGCACGGGAGCCCCCAGGAAGTGCCAGGCCAGTTACCATCCCAGTGAAAGGTGGGTTGGGGCACCTTAACCCCAGCTCCCACAACCAGGTGGGCTACCCCCTTGTAGGGTCTGGAAGGTGGACCCCAGCAAGAGAGTGGGCCATAGACTCAAACCTGTCTTGACATCCCCCGACTGGTCCATGCTGGGGCCAGGGCCGGTAGGGTCAAAGGGCCAGAGGCCCACCACAAGGGACGCCCAAAGTTGAGGGCCTGGGGTTTCTGACTGGCCTGGCGGTGGGCCAGGGCCAGCAGAGCCAGAGGTCCCGGGGGGAACCACACCCATAAGGCGGAGCAGCTCAGGGAGCTATGTAGCCTTGAATGAAGGCGGAACGGGCTGCCTGAATGGAGGGATCCAGGTGGGGTTCAAAGAACAGGATTCTGGGGCCCAGTGTGGGGCTGGTGATGTGGATAACAGCTGGATGCCATCTGCAAGGTTTGGGGTGCAGTGCAGGGGAGGAACGGAGCTGCAGATAGCACCCCATGACATTGGGGCAAGAAATGGGAAGCCTCCTGCTTAATTAACATCAATTAATTAATTAACTAACAACAAGGCATGGTGGGTGAGAAGGCAGGTGGCTAGCCCAGAAAGAGGTGGGCAGGCCACAGGAAAAAAAAAAACACCCGCCCTGAGAAGGCTACAGCTTGCTACCAGGAAGAAATCAAGGTTCTTGTAAAGAAGAAAGCCTGCCCTAGGGAGAACAGTATACGGTTTAAAAGGCACAGAGTCAATGCAACCCAGAGCATGAAAAATACCTCTGGCATTATAAGATTCACAGAAGTTTAGGGCTGAAAGGGACGTTGTGAGATCAAATGGAAAAATCCTACTTTTGTATATTGCCTTCATGTACCAAAAACCACCAATATCTATTGATTCCATTCAAAATACATTCTTGTATTAGGAATAGCTTATGAACTGGACTCAGAACTGGTGTTAGTGGAGGCTAACCTCTGAAACTGTAATTTTCCCCAGACTTTTGCACATTAACCTTTTTCCAGGTGGAAAATGCTTTATTTCAGAGGACACTGCTTAAAGTAACATCTTGAAACTCTCCAATTTACTCCATTTTTTTTTAGAAACTATCCTACCTTTTAAAAAAAGGTATGGATTCATATTGTACTACTTAACCCCCCCCCCTAAGAAAGCTAAGTGTATACATGTTATATAGATTAAGGCCAATTTTCCATGGTCATGCTTCTGATGTAATCATATGCAACTGTATGAAGCAGAGACCACCATTTTTCTCATTGAATCTGATGGGCCTCTCTCTTTGTTATTAATAAATGTAAGAAACAATTCAATTTCTTTATAGAATCAGACAGCTGATAGGACAGCAGGCTTTACCCAAGCCCAGACACATGTATGCAAAGGTTTCACAAGGTAGCGTTTGGTCTGCCTCTGCGACAGAAGCAATAGAAAAAAAAAAAAAAAAAAAAAAAATCAGAAAGCATTAGAAAGCCAAAGATACAGCAAAGACAAGGACTGGAAAGCTGGTGGAAAGTCTCAAGACAGCTTTTGCTGTAAGTGCTAGCAGGGTGGAAAGGGGCTTGGTAAGGAACTGCCTTCTGTTCTTTGATACCTGCTGGGTAGAGCAAAACAGAACTGTGTATATTCTTTATAAATAGACAAGACTGTATAAAAGAAATTCATGACTCAAACATCAATTTCTCAGGATTGCCACAACCTATTAAACCCTAAATTTTGTCTAGCCACATTTAGTTCAAAAAGAGGTAACATTATTATTTTGATTTTGTAGTACTTACCATTCACAATGTGACCACACCACATCATGGCAGTAGACAATAAGCCCAACAGGACCCAGGCTTTTATTAGGGAAGAGATGGGTTAGGGTAGGTTTACCTGATAAATTGTATCAATAAGGTTGGAAATCCATGTATAGTTCACAAATGTATGAAATAAAACTGCATGTAGATATAACATATGTAATTAGAGATATTACTGTAAAACTAAAATGCTTTCTGTGCAGTAATTTTATTATTTCATATTTTTGTATTTTTATACACTTAGACCTTAGGATATAAATTGAATGTCACTTTTATATGATTAATCTGTATTTCTAGGAGGTAGGGAAGAGAAAGTTCAAGGACAAGGACAATAGCTGAAAAAGGGACATTATCAAAAAAAATAAAAAAAATACAGAATTGTTCTTTAAGATTTGGAACAGGCTGCAACCTTACCCAGGTCAGCTAGAGTTCTGACAAGACTGCAACAGCTCTGCTGCTTTAAAGATAGCACTTTCTACAATAATGATGGAGACTAAAACTGGCTGGATGCTATCAGAGGTCACTGTAGTGCACTCAAAGTAGCTGTGACATGTTCCTGTAGCCTTACTCATTAGAGCAGCAAAGAGCATCACAGCTATGCAGGTAAGAAAGATGATAGTGGAGAGATAGTCTACATCTTGATGGAGACATTGCACTGCAGAAAAAGAGATATATAAAAGTCTAGGGAGTTTGAGGCAGCGATCATCTTCCAGAGGTTCTGCCTCATGTGCAAGTACATTGTTAGGGTGATCAAGTGGGTGTACAACTCAGTAAGATTCAGGAATACTATATGAGCACTGCAATCCTAGAGGAAGTGGATTATGGGTCCCCATTTTAGCCTAAAGGCTACAGCAAGATAGAAAAACTAATCTGTACATAAATAATTGAATCCATAAAAGCTGATAATGGAGAGAATCCTCCATTTCCCATGAAAATACTAAACTAACAATATAAATGCATTGTTGTTATATTATAAAAATCCCAGCAACTGTCAGGCAACCTTCAACAATACTCTTAAATTTCATATGAGCCTTCTTAGTTACTGGAAAGGAACACGCAACTTTTTTCATCTGTATAAAAGATAGGGTAGCTCAGTTACATTGTAACTTATTCCCTAACCATCCTTCTGAAAAAGGTAGTGCAGTAAAGCTGCACTCACTAATTTTTTTCCCTGCAATTTAATTCACATAAAATTCACTTTCTGTCCCAAGCTGTTAAGCAGTATTGATATGATCTTTAAGCACTTAGTATCATTCACTCTCAAATAAGAGTTCTCTCTCTGTGCTGGATGGCACAAAGTGATATAGATTCATAGATGTTAGGGCCAGAAGGGACCTCAATAGATCATCGAGTCCGACCCCCTGCATAGGCAGAAAAGAGTGCTGGGTTCAGATGACCCCAGCTAGATGCTTATCTAACTTCCTCTTGAAGACCCCCAGGGTAGGGGAGAGCACC
>NW_005841969.1:1642136-1656521 GCF_000455745.1 Alligator sinensis
CTTTCTCCTTGCCCCCCCCCCCCATGTAGCCTAACCCACAATCCTTCTACTTCCTCATCCTTGGATTCAGTCTTGATGAGGGTTGACGTATGTGTCCTAAATGCCGAGCCAACCTAGGTTCTTAACCAGGCTCTTAGTCCCAATTCTCTTCCTCAATGCTGTCCACATACAAAAGCCACTTGTTATGCACAATCCATCACTGTGCAAGTGACTGGGAAACAATACAAAGGCAGAAAATTTAAAGCAACATTTTCAATAATTTGCATATTTAACACAATATATAAAATACAGTTGAATTACATTATTCCCTATTAAATGCGTTTAGCCATGGATTTCTTCCTACAGATCAAAGATGCAAAAACACATGGGATCCTTCCCTCTCCCTCCCATACCATGCCCCAGTAATTAGAGATGAACTTTCTAGTTGTCTGTACTGGGCCTATATTCTGGCACTGCCATCAACTCCACCCCTGGCAAAAGTTCTCCTCATATCCTAATACATGTTTGTGCACAGGATAACCTATAATACAAATATTATACATACTGGCATTCAGATAGGTTTGCAGGCCATGCCATCTTGACTTCATTCACCTGAAAGACCATTCCATCAGCATTTGAAACTAAATAATCTATCACCTGCTCTCATAAAGATTCATAAGTAATTGCAGGAAAGGATAAGCTATGTCCTTTAAAATAACAATAGCTATAAATAGGCATAGTACTTGGGAGAATACATGTCCAAATATGCCAGCACCACATCTCCAAAAAAGCTACCAGATATCATTCATCTTGACAGTGCATGTTACTGTTATATCACAGTCCTGGTTAAGCTTTCTCCGATGGATGCTGGACCCATGTGCCTGTAAACTTTCCTGTGTCACAAAATAGCCATATGCTATTTCTCACTCTAGGTTTTTATATACACAATGTAGATGCAAGGTTCTTTTCCTGCCACTTTCTTCTCCAAGAAGGTGGAGCCTACGTCTGAGACCTCTGCAACTCCACTTAGTAGGCTCCAAGTGTAATGCTACCCGTCTCAGACTCCCCAGTACCTTAAAGAAGCCTTTTTCTTTGGAAACCCAAGGCGTAACTTAATGTTTTAGCACCCTGGGAGGTACAGTGGAACAGGGCAAATGAGAAGCAAGTGCTTACCTCCTCAGGCAGGGGCTGCTGCAGTTGTGGCAGTGCCACAGGCTTCCTAGGGGCTGCCATTTAGGCATCCCCTCTGAATCAGTGTCCAGGGCTGGGGCTTACTATCCCCTCACCTCAGCTTACACTACTGTTGGGAACACTCTGGCTTATAATTTACAACTTCAGAGATAGTAGTTGAAGCAAACAAACACAAGCTTTGCATAAAATTTCAAAACTAAGGAGACGCTCTTGATTTTAAGCAGCACTATAGGCAGATATGGTAAAAAAGCAATTTAACACTCATATATGATTCTGTTTCCTCACCCCTCTTGCACCTTCTCTGAGATTTGGTGGGTGTCCTCTTGGATATCCAGGATACCATTTCTGCAGTTCATGTGCTTCCTGCAATGTAGATAGTCTGTTTCTCCTGGCCAGCTTGTTCAGCCTTGGCTGATCACATAGTCAAAATGCCTCCTCTGCCCCTCACCCTGCATTTTTTATTCCCCGTCTCTTGTCCCAGGCTTCCTTTATCTTATGGCCTTGTCCAACCTTTGTGTTTTCAAAGGGCTGCACCATCTCTTTGGGTACGTCTACACCTTAGCAACACTCTCAAGCATGCCTCACTACACACAAGCTACCATCTGAAGTGGAAACGGTGAAGCTGCACTCATGTAGTTCTGCAGATGGGATAGACAAACTTGGCATTGCTAAGTGTCACGGGATGGGGTCCTCTAGGATGGCCATGTTACCCCTAGGGCCCCTCAACCGTGTCAATTTGGCCCAGTGGGCACCCTCTATTCTCGCCCGCCACATCTTGATGCATTTGTAATATAGGGAGGCTGCCTTCACGTCCTGTTGGACACAGTCCTGATGGATTTCCTTGAACCCCATGGGTCCTGGACCCCTTGTGGGTCCCATTTCAAAATAGATTTCCTGGGACACCCCAGCCTTATGGGCTATATGTATGGCTCCAACCGCCCCTTTACCATGCTCCAAGTCTCATGGATGGCATTGACGTTGTCCGGTCTGGGCCTTGCTGTAAATTTGGCCCCCTTGTCCTCTCTGGGCTCTCCACAGCCTTGTCTCTGTACTCCTCAGGACGCGCCCTCTCTGGCACCAGGGTCTGTGTTCCTCCCAAATGCTACACCCTCTCTGGCGCCGGCGTCCCCACACAAGTGGACCCCTAATGAGGCTTCCTCCTTCCCCAAATAGCCTCACCCAAACCACCAGTGGTATACAACAGCAAACAAAACATAAGCCCCTAGGCTATAACATAATACAAAAGATCAGGGTGTGCTCTGACCTTTTAAGAGAAAAAGATTTTGTCCCTGGCACTAAGTGTTGAGTAGGCGAGGATACCTCACGGAGCCCCCTTAGCCCTAGGTGCAGCGTATCAGGCAGTTGCTGCATCACTGGGCACTTCCTCCCTGGAGGCTCCTTCCCCTCTGGCTACTAGCAGGGAACTGCCTTCCTGGCCTCAGCCCTGGGGTTTATATATATATGAGCCAGGCCCTGCCCCTTCTGATCGGCAGACCGCTGGCAGGTGTGGGCCAACTAACTCGTTCTGGCTGCCCTGGTAACCAGCATCTGGGGCTCCCAACTGACTGCTACAGCTCTCTCCATAGCAGTTTCAGCCCTTAAAAGGAGCACACCCTAGTGCCCTGTGACACTAAGTAATAGGGCCAATTAGCATGGGCAACTGGTGCCTCCTAAAACTGGGGGGGCACCAGCAGCTGATCACCGATTGGGGGAGAGGTACCCCCCAGTTGCTGATCGCCACCGCTGCTGGCATACCCAGAAGTGCTACTGGCGCTTCTCTCAGAGGGGACACAGCCAATCTCAGGGGGTGCACATGCACCCACTATGCATCGCAAGTGGTAATCAGTCTACCTGCAACACCATACAAATGCAGCTATACTTTTCCTAGTTCGGGAGGTAGCTTGTGCAGGGAACCACTGAGGACAGTAGCGTCTGGCATGGTGAGTTGGCAGTGTAGGAATGTCTTTTTCTCTTTGTCCTGGGTAAATTCCTTCATTTAAAAAGCCTAGGCCTCTGGAGAGAAGTTGGAGAAAACCAGTTAATACCTGGTCTATTCACATACTGATAGTCTTTAATGACCAGTCTTTTTATGCACTGATGTCATGGTGCCATCCCTCTTGCCCCACAGCATAAGGAGTATGAGATGAGAATACACTGAAAAACAGCTGTAAGACATTAGGATACATGCAATCCATAAACTGGAATTCATATGGTACACACAAATTACCCAGATTGTCACAGCTGACATTCATGAACATCACTCCCTTCTCAACAAAGGCCTGCACAATGGGAGAAAAATATCCTTTCTAGTTGACACACTCATGTGTACCTTGAGGAATAAGGCTGACAATAGGCATCTCTGTGACACTGATGCCCCCAAAATAGCATGGAAGCCCATGCACTGAGCCAACAATTATTTTGTGACCATTCTTAAATCTTCAGCTCCATAGAATAACAGCAGCAATAACTGCCCTGCAAACCTGCATCACCCCAGCTCAAACAGTTAACTGGCTAAAACCAAAGGGCATTTATACATGTGCTCCTGGAGGCATGGGGGGGGGGGGGGTGCTTTAATAAGCACAGGTCTGAAAGCCATGCTAGTTAAAAGTGCCTGAAGCATCACATGCATCAGCACCCCCATGCTGAAAAATGGTGGCAGGGTCCTTTGAACTAAAGCTTTTTGAACAAGCTTTAGTTTAAAGTGCCCCACTGCCATTTTTTAGTGCAGGGATGCTGATACATGTGATGCTCGAGGCTGTGGAACACATTAATTTCTATGCTCCCCTACTGTTTAATCAGTATTAGTCTGATATCCATCTTCCAAATAGCAATAGCAACCCACTTCTGGACTCATTTGCTTGTCCTGTCACTGAAAGACCAGACCATGGTCCTCATCACACAGCTACATAGCTCAGTGAAGATGTCCTACCTCATAAGGAAGCCCTGGAGCTGCTGTTGGTCATCCCAGATCTTCCTGACAGTATAGACCGGTCTGTGCTTTTTCTCTAGAATCACCAGTCAACATAGGTGAAATCCACAACTGATAAAACTTGCATCATCTATTTCTGCGCTGTCATCTTGGCATTCATCTCATCATGCTGCTTCCTCAGGGAAACAAACTGCTGCCAAAATACCCTACAACATGTCTCAGGCCATGCTGTTCCTGAAGTGAGAATTGTATTAATGCCAAGAAATGGGGGAAAAAAAAAAAAAAAAAAAAAATCATCATCCTGAACTGTATCCCTGCCTGTTTACTTGTTGAGATGGGGGCTGTAGACAACCATATAAAATGTGCCAAGGCAGAGAGATTGTTGTTTACTCAGCTGGCAGGCTAACACTTCCTTCACAGGGACCTGAGAAGGATAGGTAATGCATTGGAAAACAGTTTATAGACTGGTGGTTTAGTGCAGTACTAAAAGCCTGGGATATGCCTATAGCAATCCTTATGGAGGAGGGTGCAGTGCAAACCCAGGTTCCAAGGCACAGAAACTTTGCAGTGTGGACATGAAGAACTTTTAAAGCTGAATTATGAATACACTTCTCTTGTTCCTTAAAAAAGGCAAAATACATAGCCATTTTTCTCAAAGATTAAATCAAATTACATTCTTCTGGACATAGTACTGTCAACATTTTGAACTCTCTCATCCCTTTCTTTAAGCAATTTTTTTTTTTTTTTTTTTTAAAAGCAAAAGAGTGGCTAGACTATTGCCTTTGTAAAGATTGTGCATCTCATACAAACTCATATGCTTAGTCAATGGACACTGTTTTATACATTTCCAAAAGGGAACAGATTACTGCTGTCTGATGTTAAGCCATGAAAAGGATAAAACTGAAATAATAGTAACTTGTTGTCATTGCAAGGAAATCTTTTGCAGTCATTACTGTGTCAGATGGAAAAACCTAACACTTTAATTTTATTACATATGTAAAAAAAGATACATTGATTCTCCCTCTCCAGTGTTTGAATTTAGCTTTTCACAAAGAATTTTCTGAGGAAGAGAATAGGTTTCTTTAACAGGTAAAGTACTTATTTGCTCTCCTTTCTATCCAAAAGGGGATCTTACAGTGCCTGACATGCCAGTTACAATTTACAGGACTCTTGACAACATCATCTGAGAAATTACACATTTGTATAGGTCTGTTTAGAAATTGGGTTCTTAAAGTGTGACCCCCTTATCTCTAACTATAGGCTATCTGACTAGAAGCGAATACAGTTGTCAGTTGGTGGGGCAGAAATTTTTAATGTCAAGAATCCAAGAGTCTCTGAAAGCTCCATAGCCTATAGTCATGTCTGTCTAATGCGAGTGCGGTAGCTTAAGTGATCTTGGCAGAAAGGTGTATTTCCATGGTTGCACAGAGTTCTAACTGTCAACCTATATGTAACGTATATTTATCTTCCTTCATTTCAATTTTGGGAACAATAAATAATTTCTTTTCTGGTGCATAATGAAAACTTAAAGTGAGACAGATTCTTGTTGAGAATAGGCAAATGAAAGTAAATAATGGAGAAATTTTCAAACCTACCAAAATGAGAACATCAGTGGGGGTTGGAGCCTCAATCTCATAGGCAGCTTTGGAAAAGCTTGTCTGACCCTGAATCTTTGCAGAATCCCTTTAACGTTTCAGTAGATGTTTTAGGTATTAAAATGTATTTTCTCCCCTTTCCTTGCTTGCCACTTCTACCGGAGTCTACAAACTTGACAAATACATTTGTTTTTTTACAGCAATTATTAATCTTTCTATAGTTTATATTTAAGATTTGTTGTAATTGTTTATCACACTGCTAGCCACTTAATGACATCTTTCATGAATTCCTTTAATTTTCCTGATGCTTCTGTGATCCAATCTCTTTAAAAGAAAATGCTTTGTGTGCCATTTTGTAGTTGTGGTCATTTGGCGTTCTATTTCAGCTTCATTAATATTGATGTAGCTCGTCTCCTGGCTCATTGTCAGGAGATTCTTTGAAATTAATCTTCAGCATTTGCTGCGATTTGTTTCTGCTTTGTGCTTCATCCCCGAGTCCAGCTCTTCTCTAGTTAATTTTGTTTTCTTTATTTTCATGCACTTGCTATGACTGTTCTCCTACTTGTACTGCTATGGTGTGTCAGTCCTTTATGGGATCCCTGTTTCGTCTCTGCCTTTTACTGTGATTTTCCATCATTATGGACCTCTTGAATAAAAATGTAGCCCTTGCTTCTGACAAAGTCCATGTTCCTTTTCTTTTCTCTCTGTGATTTTCCATCATTATGGTTCTTAAATTTCTTGAATAATGAAATATACTATGAACAAATGGATGGAGCAGTAATGGCTTCAGTGTTTTCTCAAATGTATCTGCAGCTTTTAGAGCATACAGTGTCACAGCAGAGCCTGTCCCGTGTTTGTAAAAGCATGATTTTTTTAAAGAAATATTTTGTAGTCTATTGATGACTATGCTATCATGCATTAATAATTCACATTTTTGCTTAGAATGTCTACTTCATAGGACACTAGTTCCAAAACGCTGTTCAAGGTAAAGAATAAGCATTAGCTCTGAACATCTTTGAACAAATAGGTGAAAAATATATTCACTTTGTAATGTTTACAAAGAAATCTAATATTTTATGGAAATACCTTGTTAGAATTGTAGGTACTTGGAACTATTCATTGATTTCAAAAGCTATTTAAAAATTGAGATCAAGACAGAACTGTTCTAATTTGAGGCTCTGTAACTGAATGAATGGGTAATTATACTGAATATTTAGCTCTCTCAAGTTATTTTATTCTCTCTGGAAACAGGCAGGTAAAACTGTAAGTTATAATAGAACAGTGTAACAGTTAAACATAATTAGTTACACTAAATTAATATAAAAGATTTGATGGAAACCAATAAGTGAAGAGCTGGATATGAATAATGTCCACTCACTATTGCAAACAATGGTAACTTTCAAAAAATCTAAAATTAGTAAATAAGAATTATTTATTAGGAGCATATTTTAAAAAACTATTAACAATAAGCTATATGATGTCAGCTGAACCTCATGTGGAAATACTGCATTATGCTATCAGCCATGTATGAAGACTGGGGTTAGGATATGGCAAAACATTAACAATTAGTTAATTTTTGTCCTCATTCTGTTGGTAAATTGTCTTAATTTATTTTGTCCTTTCACTTGATGTCCTCCAGTACCAGATTTTGCATTCAGATGAAGGGTCTATCACAAAAATGCTTAAAATACAGTCAGAAATCCAAGGAGGCTCAAGAACCTAAATAATTTATAATATGGGCCTTAACGAAGGCCAGAGCATTTTTCCACTGAAATCTATGAGTCTTCTTTTAACTTCATTAAGAGAAGGATTGGGCTCCAAATGCACAATTGCCTCATTGTAATTATAAATCACTCTCTCTTTACTCAGACAACAAAACCTTATTTCTATGTCCTCTTTTTGAAGTCATGACATGCCTCCACCTAAGATTCCACATTTTTGCATCTCAATTACCTTGCAAACCCTAGAATATTCCTGTCAATTCCCTTCCTACAAGGCAAAAAGCATGTTCTTAAGATCTGCCAAATGGCTCTAATGGTGCATCAGAGATTAGAAGCTTGTGTACTCTCTGTTATACCTCCCAATTCCTGGTTAGTCTTGTATAATTACCTGAACCAAACATCTTCATTTTTCCCATTTCTTTGTATACTGTGAAGCTTAACTGTGTTTAGATGTTTATTTTAAACTTTCTAGGCTTGACCAGGGGTGTCAAGTTGTTTCATTTAAAATTTGAAGTAGCTGCCTCAATTTTAGCTCCCAGCTGCTTTCAATAGGTCAGGGGTAGGCAACATTTTTTGGCTGAAGTGCCAAAAAAAAAGTGTCTACCTTGGAAAGTGCCAGAGTGCTGACATGCCAGAAAAACAACATGGGGGGGAGTGGTTCTCAAAGACAAAAAAAAAAGGGGGGGGGGGGGGGGGGAAGGTACATGGCAGGATGCACTGTACATTAGTATATTTAATAATCATAAATGTTGCCTTTGTTGTTGGGCCTCAGGCCCCTCCCCGACTGTCCACTCTGAGGCACGTGTGCACCTGCTGGTATGGAGCCAATGCCGGAACCTGGAGCAGATGTTTGCAGCCTCCTGGCAGCAACCAGCCCAGGCTCTGGGTAGCTGCTGCCAACCATGGAGCCCAGTCTGCTTGCTGCAGGGCTTGCAGCTGCCCAGCTGCCTGCTGGGAGCAGCCTGGGGTGGCTGGCAGCACCTGCCTAGAGCCCAGGCTGGCAGTGGTGTGCCGAGCAAAATGGCCTCGCATGCTGCGCTTGGCACACATGCTGGGGGTTGCTGACCCCTGCAACAGGTTGCACACCCTGAAATGTATCTTGTTGTGAAGTAGTTTGGAGTTTTGATTTGTGGACGCTTCAGTGATCCATCCTGTTAGTATTGACTGACACTTACCTAAATATTAACTACTGTTAACAGCACTGTGGCACCTTTGTGGGGGGTTGCCATCCCAGCACCTGGTGACCCCCTTTCCTCTCCCCCACCCCCCATGTGTTCTGACCTGCCTGCCGGCTCTTTCCCAGCCTCACCTCACCTCCAGATTCTTGCCTGTTACAACTTTGATGTTATTTTGCTTGTTGTTGAGGAGGCGGTCCCTGGGGCCAGAGGTAGACATGTTGGTCATCTTGCTTGCCCAGCCAGGCCACCCCCAACCTAGGGCCCATGTTCTTCCTCCAGTGCTTCTCCTTTAAGGGAGCGTTCCCACAGGCTTCTGAGCACCTGTTGGGGCTTCAGCCGTTGCAGCCTTTGACCCCTTTTTCTTCTGGCCGCACCCTCAGCTTTCATCAACTGTTGGAGACTTCAGCTCCCAGGTATCGGCCCTGCCTTGGCACAGCCCCTCCTGGAGTTCTAGTCCCACCATGCCAGCCTTAGCCCCGCTGGCTTGGGGCTAGTTTCTGACACTGATAGCAGGGGAGTGCCACCCAGGCACCCCTGTTTATGGCCTCTTCTGCCCCTGTAGCCAGAACTCCGGTCTCAAGTTCAAAACAGAACAGAAATACAAGCCAGCTACTACACAAAATAAGTAGTCTCTCTACCTCAGGGTAAATGGTGCCCACAGGCCCTACCTGTATCAGAGCCAACTCACCCCAGCTCCCCCGAGTGGCTTGGGCATCTGCCTGCCCATCTCCAGTAGCCCCTTTCTCCAAAGAGCTTCCCTCCCTGCTGCAAGTAGGGGCTGCCCCTTTTATGGTCAGAAAATGGTCTTATATCCCCCAGCCCAGCCTCCTTCCTGCCATGTGACCAGCTCTTCTGCAACCAGAGACCAGGTGCAGCTAATTGCACCATTATCCACCTGGCTCTTTTAGTCCTTGGCTTAGTCCACTAGGCCACTACTCCTTGCTGCCCTTCCTGACCTGGGTTTCCCATCCTGTAAGGCTCTCCTAGTAACAGAGGTGGGGTTCCCTGTTACAAGCACTTGTACCTTTTTGCTGCTTCCTGCTAGATTCCCTGGTGTGTAAACATGGTACATCAGTAGGTGTGGAAACAACAACAAGTTTACTTAAATCAGTTTACTCAAACACAAGTAAAAGTAGAGCAGACACATGAGGCATGGCCAGTATAAACCGAGTATATAAACTCCGCTCTGGGGAAAAGTTACCCTTCAGAAAATGAGTAAGTACACATTGTATGAGTTACACCAGCTTACTGGTGGTGGTCCATATCTCCAGGCAATTTCATACTACAGTCCTTTGCTCTGCGCAAATCTATTTCCCTGCCACCTGGTGGCTATGAACTGTAATAATGCTAGCTTGGAAGCAAGAGTTGTAATAATGCTAGCTTGGAAGCAAGAGTTGTGTGTCTGCTCCTCACCATGCAGTAATTTACTACAGAGCTATGATACAGGATAAATCACTCCATAGTAATCATGCTATTTATCTATGTCCAATGATGGCTACTTAGCTGCACCACTGACTGAGCTGTATCATCTACCTATGCAAGATCAGTTATTTATTATAGCACTATGATAAGTAGATGGAGCTCACAGCCCTTGCAGTGCTGCAGAAGATCCTAAAATGTAGGGTTGGGAAAAAAAACAAAACAAAAAAAAACACCATCTCATAAGGCCATCTAGTCCAACTCCCCTGCTCAAGGTAGGCTCATCCCTGACTAGACCATCCCAGCAAAGTGCCTACTCAACCTACTTTTAAAAATTTCCAAGGATGGAGAGTCCACAATTTCTTTAGGTAACTACTCCAGTGCTTGGCCACACTCAGTCAGGAAGTTTCTCCCAAACTCCAATCTAAATTTCCTTTGCTTGAGGCCGTTGCTTCTATTCCCGTCCCCCATAGCCACAGAGAAAAGCCTATCTCCATTCTCTCAGTCTTCAAATATCTGAAAGCTATGATCAAATCCCCCATCAGTTCTCTTATCCAAACTAAATAACCTTAGTTGTTTCAAGCTTTCCTCATAAAGTCTTGCTCCTAAGGCCCTTAATCATTTTTGTTGCATTGTACTAAACTCTTTCCAATCTTTTCACATTCTTCTTGAAGTTGTGGGACCTAGAAATGGACACAGTACTCAAGGAGAGGTTTCACTAGTGCCAAACAGAGCAGAAGAATCACTTACCTTGATTTGCAAGTGACATTTATATTAATACAAACCAGCATTGGCTTTTCTGGCAACAAGAGCACACTGTTGGCTCATATTCATCTTATGGTCTACTGTAATCCCCCAAGTCCTTCTCTACAGTACTGCAGCCTAGCCACTCATTCCCCAGTCTGTATTTGTGCATGCAGTTTTTCTGTCCCAAGTGCAAGACTTTGTACTTCTTCTTGTTGAATCTCATCTGATTAATTTCAGACCATTTTTTCCAATCTATCCTGGTTATTCTGGAACCTAGACCTGCCCTGCAGAGGATCTGCAACTTCACCCAACTTGATATCACCTGCAAGTTTGCTAAGCATGAACTCAATTCCATCAACCAAATAATTAATGAAGATGTTGGACAATATTGGAATCTGGACAGATCCCTGGAGAACTCAGCTTGATACCCCCTCCCATCTAGACATTGAAGCACTGATGACTACTTGTTGAGCCATCATGATCCAACTGGTTATGTATCCACCTTACAGTACTTTCATCTAGTCTGTATTTCCTTTGCTCATTAATGAGAATGTCATAGGAGACAGTGTCAAAGTTTTGCTAAAATCCAAAAACATCACATTCACTGTTCTCCCGCCATCCACAGAATCTGTCACCTTATCACAGAAGGAAATTAGGTTGGTCAGGCATGACTTGTTTGTGGTGAATCCATGCTAGTGAATCCTGATCACTTTGTTCTCTTTGAGGTGCATCACAATAAATTCCTTAAGCATCTGCTCCATAATCTTTCCAGGTGTTGAGGTCAGACTGACTCGTGTATAATTCCCTGTCTTTTCTTTCTTCCTTTTCTTAAAGATGGACACTATATTTGCCCTTTTCTAATCATCCAGACCCTCACCTGAACTCCATGAGTTCTCAAAGAGGATAGCAAACAGCTCTGAAATTAACTCAGCCAATTGCTCAGCACCCTAGGGTGCATCCCATCTAGCTCTGCCAACTTGAAGGCATTTAAATTACTCATAATCTGGTAGCTGCCTGAAATGAAGACTGAAGTAAAAAAAAGACTAAATAATTCAGCCTTCGCTGCATTATCTGTAACTAAATTGTCTACTGCATTCTTTAGGGTACACTTGGCTTCTTTGGTCTTCCTCCTACTTTTGACATGCTTGTAGAATTTCTTTTTATTGACTTTTATATCCCTTTCCAGTTGCATCTCAAATGTTGCTTGGAAGGGTAAGAAAAAAAAGTTTCTGGGCAAACTCTTTAGCAAACTTCTAACTAAAACTCCCATTCAACCTTCCCTATTTCCTGACCTGTTTGCTGGTCCCGTGTTATTGACTCCTCTGTGGAGGGTATACCTGAGAATAGTAGTCTGTTGTAAGTCCATCAAGAAGCAGGATTCCAGGCCAACAGGCTTAAGATACTCCTGCTTGTTCTTTCTCTGGTTGACCAGTAGCATGGTCAAAGACCTTCTGAAAACAGTCACAGCAGAAAGCTGTGTGTCTATAAGCTATCTGTCTATGCCTATTGCCTTAGTTTCTCATGGTTGCATTAGCTAACTCTCCAGCTAAACTAAAACATCTTACCCTGACAGAGTTACTCAATATCCAACAACAGAAATCTAAACAAAAGCAAGTTCTCCATCTCTATTCTTTGAGTTCTGATAGGGAGTCATTATACCTAGTCCTACATATTTCCAGTCTCAGGATCTTGATAACAAAATGGGTATCTGGATCAGTCTGGAACTCTTCATGGTTCTCTTCTTCCAAGAATCTTTTGTCCTACTATAATCCATTCCCCTCTTCTTGGGATTACCCCACAAGTTCTCCATTCAAATGACACTACAGGTGCACTATATCCTGTCAGCCGACTGTTTGGCTGACATAGGAATCTAGGACTGAATAGGGCCTCCTGGGCCCTTGAGGCTGTTGAAATTAATAGCCTTCAAATGATTGTTAATCACAGAATCCCTCTGATACAAAGAACTCCCACCCATGAGAAACAACATCCAAAACGCCAAAAATGCCCCATTCAGGAAGATGATAGCAAGCTTCTTTTCCAAATTGTTATACAGACCCTTCCTAGTTAGTAGCTCCCAAGTTCTTTCACAGGTCTTTTAACCACAGACTTGGTCCTTCACATCTTCTTAGCTCTGGGGAACTGAGCTTCTTATATAAAGCCTTTCTCCTCAATATTCCTTATTTAGAGAACTCAAACTCCCACCAGCTCAAAAGCAACACTATCCAGATTTCCAGTCACACTGAACAATGGTCAGTACTGGTCCTGGAGTTCATATCTATTAGGAAACCTGCCTTTATTGCACCTTCGCAGAGGGCCTCCGGACAGGGAATGAAGGATTAGATCTCGATTTGATACGAGCTAACTTCTTAACCATTCACCAAAAGGAGATGGTATTAGTCTGCTGTATTCGTAGGGTGTACTTATTTGTTCTCTATAGTACATCTACACTACAACAGCACTGTGCTCCCAAGCATGCTCCACCAACCTGCCCTCGCTCCCATGTTCTAAACCTGGAAATACAGTGTGAAAGTAGTGGTGAGGCTGCTTTCAGTCTTCAGCTGGCACATGATGTCACTAAAATGTAAATAAGAGCCTCCCCATAAGGTATATAAGTCACAACTCTTCTGGTATGATTCTTTAGCTTCTAGCTAAGGTCAAGAAAGATGTATATTAAAAATTCTAATAAACCAATCAATATTGGTAATCTTTTATGGTTATTGTCATCCCTCTTCTGGATAGATTATGATGGATTTTTTTACATCTGGCTGAGTCTGGCTTTGGGTCATCAGTTAGAATCAGGGATTGTTTTTATGGCAGGGCTATCCACCTGCTGGCCTTTGGGGCTCCTGAGGGGTTAAACTGAGGCCCTTGGGCTCCTGGTCCAGATGCTACTCCTCACTTTGCTTTTTGCTGCTGCCAGAGTCTCTAGGTTCCTTCTTCTCCATCTTGTGCTGCCAGGGAGGGGCTAAGCAGCGCAACCTATGGGGCCGAGGGAGGGTGAGTTTGGTACCAGGGACTTCAGTGAAAGGGGAGCTCTGCTTGGTCTGTGCTGTAGTCAGGCATCACAGACTCCACCTGACAGGCCTTTCCCTGTGCTGTGCCACAGCTGGGTGGCAAGGAGGAGAGGCAGAGGCAAATGGATCCTCAGGCTCTGCTACCTCAGACTCAAGCTGGGTCCTCTACCAGAAAACATTGCCAAACCCTGTTCTAGATGGATTGGTAAACAGTCTGTTCCTGGGATTCTCAACCAGGGTGCCAGGGCACCTTGGGGTGCCCCAAGATCCAGTAAGTGGGAGGACAAAAGCAAAATGTGAGGAGATGAGCAAATAAAGGTAGGTTCAGGCTTAAGGTGTGAAGACATAATCAGAAAAGGGCAGGCTCAGGCTCTCCCTGCCTAGCTGCTCCCCTGTCCCTACTACCTGCCCCATCTGCAAGGAGATAAGCACTGTAATAAAGTCATTTTTTAAATGGCCCATGTCACAGTGCGTAATCCCCAGGGATGGCTGTGATGACCCTAGGGCTCCGTGACCATGCCTGCTCCATCCTGCGGTCGCCTTCTAATCTCATCTGCCATGTCTTGTTCGTTGAAATAATAAGTTCAGGAGACTGTCCATGAGTCTGTGTAA
>NW_005841969.1:1656531-1659162 GCF_000455745.1 Alligator sinensis
ACTAGATGCTGCTGATTTTGGGTCCCTTGCCAGGTCTAGCTCAAAGTCAGCACCTCCTGAGACACCCTAAGCCTTATGGGTTAGATGTGTGGCTCCAAGACCTCCCTTTTACCACACCCCAGGCCTTGCAGGTGGTATTTAAACATTGTCCCTTGTCACGAGACCTCAATCTAGCTCAACCTCCTGTCATCACTAGACCCTGGGCCCCTGTAGCAGCACCCGCTCCAGCACTAGGGCTGTGTGAAATGGCTGTGTTTTGATTTGGTTTCAGATTCGGCCGTTTTGGAGGACAGTGATCTGTTTTGATGTTTAAGATCACTGTCCTGTTTTGTTTCAGCTGAACCTGTTTTGGAGATTCAGCTCCGCCAAATCTCCTAATCTGTTTCAAGCAGGCTACAAAGGAAGCTTTGTACTGCCCTACCCAACCAGGCAGGGCTTGGGGCCGGGGGTTGCAGGGCCCCTGTGGGGAGCAGGATGGGGCTGTGGGTGGCTCATCTGGGGGAGGGGGAAGGCTGCTGCCCTCCATGTAGGTAAGGAGACCCCCACATGCATCTCTGATCCCTGTCATGCCACCCCTGTAGCAGTGCCCTCTCCAACACTGGGGTCTCTACATGATAGTGTGCCCCAATGAGGCTGCCTCCTCCCCAGTTAGCCTCATCCCAGTCCACCAGTATACAAACAACAACAAAAATACGAGCCCCTGGGCTGTAACGTAATACAAACAGTGCAGGGTGTGCTCTGTCTCGTTAAAAGAGACAAACTTCTCCTCAAGTATTAAGTGCTTCGTAGCCCCGGGTACCTGATGAGGTCCTGGAGCCCCATAAGCAGCAGATCAGGCAGCCACAGTGTCTCTGAGCAGTTCTTCTCTGCAAGAGCTCCTTCCCCTGGCCACTGCCGGGGAACTAACCCCTACTAGCTGCAGCCCTGGGGCTTATATGTGCCCAGGGCCCTGCGTCCTTCTGGTCAGCTGACCAGGCGCAGCTAGCCAGGTGCTAGCTAATTCCTTCATTAGCCTGCTGCCCTGGCAACCTGCAGCTGTGGAGCCCTGCCTAGCCCCCAGGGCTCTCTAGCTAAGCTGCCATTGCCCTTAAAGGAGCAGGCACACCTCAGTGCCCTGCGACAGGGTACTTACTCAGTTCACAAAAGTTATGTAGGGGTGCCTCAGGTCTGACAAGGGGTGCCTTGAATCTAAAAAGTTTGAGAACCACTTGTCTATTCCCACTGGGTCATAATTGACAAGTGACCCAAAATGAGCTTCCAGTGCGATGTTTTAACTAAAAAATACTGATGTAATCCTTGGGTGTATAAAGAGGATTTATGAATCAGAATAGAGATAAATGAATTGATGTCAGTAGGTATTGGTGAGATAAGTACTTTAATACTACATACAGTTCTGGTGTGCAGATTTTAAAAAAGAGGATGTTGCAAAATTGGAGAAAATGCAAAAGAGTTCCATGAAAAGGATTTGGAGGAAATCAAGAAAAATACTGGAGAAAGTACCTTACAGTGAGACAGACTAATCTGTTTAGATCCTCAAAAAAGAAGATTATGAGGTGACCTTTTTTTAGAGTCTAAAAGCAAATGACTATTGTGAAAATATCAGTCTTAACCTCTTTATTCTATCAGATAAAATCATAACAAGAACCAGATGGAAGTTACACAGATTCAAATTAGAATTTTTTTAAAGTGAATATGATTGATTAACTATTGATACCAACTACCAAAGAGTGGTAGATTTTCTCTGTCTTGATGTCTTCAGTTAAAACTGAATGCCTTATTGAACAGTTCAGTATAGCCACACACAAGTTAGAGGGCACTGCTGTACAATAGTAACTGAGTTAAATGTAATAGTCTATGGTCATACTAGATGATCTAATGGTTCCTTATGATTTGAAAATCTATGAAAGTTTAGCATGTTTTTTCATGGGATCCTGAACATAATTAAATGAACAACCTGCATTAGCTGCCAGTAAGCTCAAAAGTTTTCTTTTATATCAAATCAGCTGCTCATCAACTTCTGCTCATTATCTGTGAACAAATCCTTTCAACAATTGTGATGCTGTTGAATCTTCCAATACCTAAGCGTATAATTGTTCTAGGTCATCTTTATGGAAAACCAACTTTGTAGTTTTCATTAAACCAAATACCAGTAACAACATTAGTTTTAGAGGGTTGCATTAATGTATTTGATTCATTTTTGGTCTACTACCAGGTATTGAGTTTACAGTTAGAAGTCCATGCTAAGGAAGACAGTCTTACCTGTATTAAGAGAACTGAACTGCAGACAAATGCATATTGACTACATAGTCCTTCCAAGGAAAATTTGTTAAGCATTCTGGCTTGTTTGCATTTGCTAACTTATAATTAAAGGTGTTAACCCTCTTTGAAATCAGCAATAAGCCAAAGTTTGATGACTCATGGACTGTTTCCATTAACAGGAGAAATTAATTACAAAGGCTGCTGGGATCCCATATCTGGTGATGAACGCATTCACTAGCGCCTCTGCTACTGTCACAGCCTGTTGATATTAACTAGCTGTCACAACCCAAAGTTGTGGATTTTTTGATTGTGTGCGCTTCGGCACCGCTAAATTATGTTCCCGCCGAATTGCAGCTCTTTTGCACGACGGAG
>NW_005841969.1:1659402-1659798 GCF_000455745.1 Alligator sinensis
CTTTCAAACCCAGCGCGTCTTTCTTAAGAAGGCGATAGAGGCTCCAATTGCCGAACCCCCAGAGCCTAGCAAACTCCGGGGCACCACTCACCGACGCCCTCTAGCCTCTCCCCATCGCCGATCGCAGCCCAGACGAATCCCTACCCTAGAACCCAGTTATTGAAACCACGGAGTCTGAACCACTCCGAGGATCCTGGGAACCGAGTTTTAGAGTCCTCCAACGAGGACTGAAGCGGAGCTGCACCTGGAAACTGTCCAGTCTGCACCGCGACCATCTCTGGTGTAAGTAAATAATCTTTTCAATCAACCATTACGTCTCCGTGACTGATTCTAGCTCGAGCGTACTACTCCACCCCGCGACTTTTCTCCGGCCCCGCGTGCCCGGGCTGCTGGCCA
>NW_005841969.1:1662248-1663019 GCF_000455745.1 Alligator sinensis
AGACGTCGCGAGTCCAACCGACCACCGAGAACCCTAGAGGAGCGATACATGTTTGGATTTCTCCTACAGCGTTCTGGACTCACGAAGCGACAGCTTCGAATTTTGGGAGATGCGGGTCAATGGCGATTGGCTTATGAGTTAGGTTTTCGTTATTTAGAAGAACAAGATGATGGATCCTCAACAGTTTCATCCAACTGAGTCATAGAGATTGTTTAAGTTTATTAGATAAGATCATTAATCTGTTTTATAAGTTTCTGTTTACAGATCCAGGATCCAGAGTACGTGGCAAAGAGAAGCCCTGAGAGGGATAACATCATTGGTAGAAGCGAGGACTTGACGTGTGAAGCCCTGATCGTGCAGTTCTTTGTTTTGAATTTAGTTACATGTATGTGTGTTTATATAGGTTATTATTTGATTTGGTCTTTGGAGGATGAACTCCTTGTATTGACAGATTCTGCCTTGAACAAGGGGGGTATCATAATCCGAGGATCTAATTATGTGTTTATATTGATTATTGTTTTAATTGTTATGTAACTCAATTCCAGGACAGCTAATTTTGTGTTTGTTTGTTTGTTTGTTTGCTCGTTGGACGACTCACAACAAGGTTCCTAAATCAAGTATATAGCATAATTTAGCTATGCTCTCACCAAGGGGGGATGTCACAACCCAAAGTTGTGGATTTTTTGATTGTGTGCACTTCGGCACCGCTAAATTATGTTCCCGCCGAATTGCAGCTCTTTTGCACGACGGAGTGTTCTGTTGTTATAGAGA
>NW_005841969.1:1664981-1683535 GCF_000455745.1 Alligator sinensis
TCTTAAGAAGGCGATAGAGGCTCCAATTGCCGAACCCCCGGAGCCTAGCAAACTCCGGGGCACCACTTACCGATGGCCTCTAGCCTCTCCCCATTGCCGATCGCAGTCCAGACGAATCCCTACCCTAGAACCCAGTTATCAAAACCACGGAGTCTGAACCACTCCGAGGATCCTGGGAACCGAGTTTTAGAGTCCTCCAACGAGGACTGAAGCGGAGCTGCACCTGGAAACTGTCCAGCCTGCACCGCGACCATCTCTGGTATAAGTAAATAATCTTTTCAATCAACCATTACGCCTCCGTGACTGATTCTAGCTCGAGCGTACTACTCCACCCCACGACTTTTCTCCGGCCCCGCGTGCCCAGGCTGCCGGCCACAGCCCGCGTGCACACAGACGGGCCTGGCTCGCGCCCAGCGAGGACGGGACTGGGAGCCAGCCCGCACACTAGCTAAGCCTCAAAATATTCTATAGCTACTGGCAAATATTAATTGCCAACCTCTATCTCAGGAAGTGGCCCAAGCATGTCAATTGTAAGCTTCTCTGGTACCCAGAGAAGATACTGCTGTACACATGCTCTCCCTTTGTCAAAGGAAACATTACATTTTCTGAACCAATCTTCTTAACTTGGCTAAGTTTTTTACAACCTCAAAATGTCCAACAGGTTTAAAATCATGAGAAACTCAGAATATTCTTTTTCAGTGTATTGGGTATAACCAACTAATAATACCTGTGCTTGTTACCTGATTGTTTTTCATTGTCTCATATACAATAGCTAATCTTTAACCTCCAGATTTTCCAACTGTAACCAAAAATATTTATTCTGGTATTCTGAAGGGATACTTCAGTCCAGGGTGGTTGCATTGGTTGTATTTACCAATAGATTTTTCAATCATGTGCTATTCTGATAGCAGTGCCTCCTCAAAGGAACATTTTAGTTGCTCTGGAGACTATTCCTATATCCCTACATTCACTCTTTCAGTAGATGAGCCAGGATCATTTGCCTCTCTGTAAGTTATAGGAAGAAATGAACCAGACATCTCTTTCTGGCCCACTCATTTCTTTGACCAACCACATTTTTGATCGTTTCCTTCTATTGATGTTTGCAATTAGCCTCACAACTAAATCCTCTGGACAAAGCATTGCCATGACCATGCTTGTATCCAGACTCATTTGTGACTTTAAAATCCTTGTTCTTCAATTTTTCTAAATACCTGGCAAGCTATCCCTCAGGTTTCCTAAATTTAACAGACCACTGCATGGTCATATTTTACTATAAAACTTCCTCCTATATAAATAATGGTGAAAATAATCTATAGACATTCCTTTCTGGTAATGCAATAATTTCTCTCCAGAGACCTTACATTTTTGATTTAGTAGGCCAAACCCATCTCAAGCCCTTTGTCTTCCTTGTGCTGATACTGCCCTCAGATTGAAAGCAATAACATATATGCCCAAATGGGATTTTGAAACAGAGAGATCAAGACAGGAGCAGGCAGTCTTTTTCAACTCTAAAAATAGTAAATCATACTCTGCTGACCATTGAAATTATTTGTTTTTCACCTAGCATACACAGTGGTTTCGCAATATCGGCAAACCTAAAAATAAACTTTCTCTTGTAAAATGCTATAAATCCTATAAAATGCTGAGTGCATGAAGAGATGGCTAGTTCCACACATTTTTTATTTTTTTTAATCAGCAGAAATCCCCCCTGCCCCCCCTTGCCCCACAAGTGCATCTCAAGATAAAATTACTACACTTTTAAACAGCTCACATTTCTCTGGTTCAGTTTCAGAGTGGCATTCTTAAATTTATCAGCTCTTGTTCAAGTTTGTCTGTATACCAGGATGTAATCTAGGTATAGCAAACAGACTCTGCTGTGCCATGTAAAAACCTCTCCATACATTTTTCAAATGTGTCAGATCCTTGCACAAGCCAAAAAACACTACTTTGAATTTCTTCAGACCTTGTCCTGCTCTAGCCTTTTCTATACCTTCTATCCTTTGACTCCACTTGTACTTAACAGTAACCAGGAGTTTCCTTGGCATGGAAAACCAGACTGAACAAGCATCTAGCCATCTATTCATGGTAATGAATAAGAGTTGTTCAAAGTTATTCTGTTAAGTTTTCTGTAATCTACAAAGAAGTTGTTCCAGCTATTTTTTTCACAACCAGAACTATAGAAGAGTTTCAGTGACCAGCTGAAGGCTCAAATTATGCCTTCCTGATACATTCCATCAATAATGCATAAATCCTCCTTCCCACTATTAAAATGTTAAGTATCTGTTTAATGGCCTGTTTCCCCCCCAATATTATTCTTGTGCTAACCCATGCAGTACAACCTATACCTTCACTGATCTGAGAGAACAGCTCCTATTTGCTAACCAGAAAGTCTCTCAGACCATTCTGCTATTCCTCATTGGAGCTGACCAATTATCTCTGCAGTAAACATCTCAGTGTCTACATGTGCACCCCTGTTAGGGTGTAGGAAACTAATAAATTCCTCAGTAAGTACTACCCTGCTTCAGAGCTTTTTTTCATGTGCAGCAATGCATATGTAGACATTGGCCCAGCCAGCTGGGACACAAAGGTGCTTTAGTGCAGGGGACTACCTGCCAGCTAGCCCCACACTGAGACACCCTTGTGCCCCAGGCAGGTCCTCTGTGGCACACTGAGCCTGGTTGGAGCAGTCCCAGGCTGGCAGGATGCCCCCCGGGGTCCCCTGCCAGCCGGGGATGTTCTAACCAGACTTTATGTGCTGTGCATGAATAAACTCCAGAGCTGATTGCTCCAGAGTTAATTGCTCCCTGGCTCATTCAAATGGCACACCCAGGAGCAAAGCACTCTGGAGCAATCAGCTCTGGAGTTTATTCATATGCAATAATTGCATGTGTAGACACACCCATTTAAGTGCAACACTGTACCAGAACCGAGTCAACAGAAGTTCTTGAGGTTATCTTAACCTGACCCCCACTTCCTATAGTTAATGTATAAGAACCATTGATTTATATTTTGCAGCCACTGTTCACTTTTTGATGATTGTAAGAAACATTCTGCAAATGAAGAGAGACACATTTTTCCTTCAAGTTCATAAGAACTTTAGTAGTTATGTGTAACCTGGGCGGCAGAGCTACCCCCCACCTGCAGCCAGCTATGGATCCCTGGGGCCCCTGCCTAGTAGCCCCCAATTCCTAGAGTATGGAAAGTCTCCCTACAGAAGGACACCTGCAGCCTCAAAACCTTCAATCAGACAACACTCATTACTTAACTACAGTATATACAATTTATTTACATAGGGAGAAAAGGGGAGGTATAAAAGGCCATAAGGATCAATATATACACCAACAAAGATACTGATAACTATTACATACTATTATATATATGCTACAGCAGTGTGAAACTCCAAGCAGCCTCTTCTAGAAATTTGGGAGCAGTCTCTGGGGAGGGTGGTCGGTGAAAACCCCTTACACTCGATCCCTCAGGTTGGTTCCTAGATGAGTTTTGCCCTATGTTGTTTGTAGTGACATTGTATAACTCCCATGGATGAATGTCACACTGGTCTTGAATGCTAGTGACAACCCAGTCTTTTACAGACACTCTCCACCCCCACGGGAGAGGCAGCAAAGTTCTAGCTCACTCACAGTCATAGATTCTCCCTGGATCAGTCTCTTACCAGTCACCCCTCCTGCAGGGTGGGTGAAGCCAACTTCCTTTGGCCAGAGCCTGGCTCCTCCACCTCAGCAGGGGCTCTGATAAGTACTGTGCAGCTTACTAGCTGGCTCCTGCACCCTAGGGAGGGGTTTATGACCCATTCCACAGCTTGGTGAAAACCCACGATTTTGCAATCCTCGCCTGCAATATCTTTCTCCAGTGCTCAGAGTTCAACTGGGCACTCTTCTCTGCATGGGACGGGTGACTTTGCCCACCTCCCCCTCATGGGCAGGCTGCGAGCACCCAGCGAAGGCTCCTCTGGGACTACAATTCCTTCCCCTATAACAAACAAAGGCTGACAGCCCCATCCAGACTTGACAGGCGTCGTCTCGCTCTGTCTCCCGAACCCTGCTGGCCCTCAGAGCAGTGTCTCGGTCTCTGCCATCCCTCTCTTGCTCCAACCTCAACCCGCTGATTTCAGGCTCTTCTGGGGGTCATTTGACTACCCCACTGGGTCAGGTCACCCCAGCTCTTCAACGCCCACATGCTTCTCCTGCCCCTGGCTGCAGCCATGCCTTTTTTTTATCCCCGCAGGGAGCCATGCCCCCAGATAGCAGCTCGTCCAATCAGGAGTTTAGAGTGAACTCTACAAACACCTTGAGCCAGATCAGTGGATCATGGTTAGTCCAATCAGAAGTTCAGGTTGAATGGTCCAATCATGCCAAACTTTCCCTGTTGCAACAGGTTGAAGCATAAGCCCAACTGGACAGACACCAGGCTGTAACAGACCCTGATCTAACTCTGTTACATAAGGATCTCAACACACAACACAGTTACTGTGGAATAATTTACCTTAATTTTTGTTCCGTAGCAAGGACCGGACACATAACTAACAACCCCTAGCAATCAGCAATAAGCATTATTGCAATCCCTAGCCAGTAAATGGTGGGGAGATGGTTTGCACTGAGCAAAGGGCTATCCCAAACTTAAATTAACCATAGAAGTGAACACATCATTGGCACGTAAGTATAAGTTACATCAGTGTGGAGTTACTCCTAACTTTCCAATAGATAATTTTATGCTGAAAAAGGTACTACAGTGGTAGGCTCTATAATATGTGTCTGTTTCACTCTGCAATAAAGACATTGTGCGTCTGTATCCTAAGATTTTTCCCAAGACCCTGTATCTCAAAAGAAAATTGGTCCTTTTCAAGAAACGTCCAACTGCTATTTTAATTCCTCTTGTGAAGCCTCCAGCCACATTAGATCTCATTTTAGTTCCATTTAAATAGTTGCCAGCTCTAGTTTTAGGTCTTTTTTAAGCATTTGGCCATCTTTTTTTTCTGAGCACCTCCATTTTTTGTTCCAACTTGATTCAAAAGTTCTCTCCTGGAAAAGTGAATCTTACTTGTGGCATCACCCACTTAGCCAAAGTTCAGGGTCTTATTGATTGTTTACGTTAGAAAAAGAAATTGATGATGAAGTCAGTTATTTTTTATCTAATTCTGCTTATTTGTAATGAATATACAAAATCCTATTTCCTTGAAAATAGGAGAAATAAAAAAAGGAGATTGTTTCTTTGCCTATGGTTCCAAGCCCAGACAATACTCAACACAAATGCTTGATTTTTTAGGCCTGTTTTACTCCCCAACCTTATTCTGGCTGTATTTGGTTCTTTCTTGCTGCCTTATCCCTCAGCTTCTCTGGTTTTTCTCTGTTTCTCTCACAAACACACAAACCTCCACAAAACAATGGCCAGCAAAATGCCTCCATCTGCATGTGCCTTGAAAGTCCCTTTGTTTTAAGCATAGATGCATGCCGGGATTTGGAGTAAAGGCTGCTACTGTTATCTCATTCCAGAAAGGAGCTGAACTGTTCCTTACAATAGTCTTCAAAAAGTCTGCTTGTTCATTGTGTTTACAGAGCAAAAGAATCCAAACTCCTCTGTCCTCAGAGTATTTTTACCTTCAGGGCAAATTTTCACTTGGCCAGATTTTAGCAAATTTGGTTTCTATGGATGTATTATCTTATGTGCTGCTGAATGGTTAGGCCTGTTTCCTGGAAGGCATTCTCTTCTTTCTGTTTAAAACGTGCAAACAAACAAAAACCTTCAAAAAACATAAAAGCACCTTGATCCTTCTTGGATTTTCCATAATCATTTTAAGCATCCTTTGGACCACCTACTGTATGGGAATGAGAGTTCTGACGGTATCTTTAGAGAAGAAAATCTAAGTTACAAGGTGATATCTCCAGAGCAACTGCACCACAAATTAAGTTTCTTACTCATCAGCCCACAGCTGAGGTTTGCTATTTTTAGGTAATTGATTATATATTCTGAGTTTGTCCTCTAGTCAGTGTCCACTCCTCATCTGGAAAGTTAACCCCTTTAGAAGGAAGAGAGACAGGGGTGACACGTAGGGGGTGTACACAGGTGCATAAGCACCCCCTCAGCATGACGGTGCACCCCCTACAAAAAGGCGCTGCCACTGTGTGGGTGGTCACCGACCTCTGGTTGGTGCTCACCACCCCCCCGCCACCACTGCTACCACAGCCGCCGCCAGCACTGGTGGCATCTGCGGGAGCCCCCTGCTTACCCCCGCCATGCTCTCACGCCGCCGGCACGCATCATTCATGAAGAGACAGCATGTTTATGTTATACATTTATACAATGAGAGGCCCCATGGTCACACTTGCTTCCCATTCTTGAAAGGAATTACAATAGCTGGAATGTTCTGGACTTCTGAAATAGCTGGGAGTGAAGAGCTTGACTTGTCCTATGAATATCTCATAAAGTTAAAACTCTTAAGAGACCTGGAAGCACAAGGACTAAAATGTGAATCCCACAATATGACATTGTAATGAGTTTATTAAGCAAGAAACTACCTCGGGCACCGCCCCAGTTATCTATGGCCTTCCAAGGCAGACATGCAAGGACGTCTCCTTCTGCTGACTAGTTGGGCTGTGCGAAATTTCACCAGCTGTTTCATTTCAACACTGTTTCAACTCATTTTGAGCTTGAAACAGTGAAATAGAAATGAAACAAAGGGTTTCGAAACAGCCTTGAAACAAAACGAGGCTCGTTGAAACATTTTGAAAGTTTCAAAGCGTTTTGAGTTTCAAAGCAGCCCGGCTGAGTTCTCCTCCCCAGCACTAGGATCAGGATGGGGAAGGGAACTCAGCCCAGCCCAGACTGTAGCCCCATAGCTTGGAAGTTTCTATTTATTTTTGGCATAGCCTAGACTGGAGAAGCTAGTGGTCTGTCCATTTCTAGCATTGGACTAGGAACTACAATTTAAGGAGAGATGGTATCACATATAACATCCATAAGTTACAGGCAGAGACAAAGATTTAAAGAAAAATTTCCCTGATTTGAAATAGTCCTACATATTTTTGCAGGTAGGCTGCAATTAAGAAGCAGTTGTGCCTAAAAATTCTAAGGAGATTTGAGACTGTCACCTGTAATTTCAGATAAATGTAAAAAAAACCCAAAAACTAAAAAACAGTTTTTTTTCCTTCTCATTAAGAGTCTCAAGTTAAAAGTTTGTACTGGAATAGCTTGAGTGGAGCTGAAAAAGCCTAATAAGAATCTTTATAAATGGCTCTGAAACTAAGCTGTACAAAAAACAGTTTTGAGATTTAACAATTCAAATTAAAAATAAGGATTACCGTGGTTATTTTGTTGCAATTTATAACCAGACAGACACCTTTTAGACTTCTTAGAGTGTATATTGATTGATTAGCAGCAATTGATTAATTATTATTAATCAATTAGTCTACTATTGTACTAGTTTGATTTTTTATTTTATACTGATTTGATAATTATATTGTTTCAATGCTAGTTAAATAGTCATTTAGATTAGGTGATATTTTTTCTTGGTTTATTTATGGTTAAGGGGTTCAGTAAGTTTGATAGAACAATATGAAGACATACATTTTATTCAGCAATGAGAATCTGTAACCTTGGATGATCTTGGTGGATATCAACTAGTTAACCTAAAAGCTTGCATATTACTCCTAACTACTTTTTAGTGTTCACAGCAGTCTGGCTTCTGCCCTCTGAAAGCTCTGAGATGAAGTTCATTATTAATACAAGAACATTTGTGAAGTTGAAGCCAAAAGTTGTGAAATCATAGGAAACTTAAAAAAAAAAACACTACCAAAGCTCATGAGTATGATTATAACCTAGCCATGCTGTTCCAGAAACAGACTTGAAGTTAAGCAATTTTCTGCTGCAGAATATACATTATTAGTACTTCTTGCTAAACAAGCATATTTCATAAATATCCCTTCTTCAGTGCTCCATTGTTAACACAGGTATGCGTACATTTAATATCAAATGGTAGAATTTCAAACATCATTCGGTTCACCTTGTTCATTTTTAAAAAATGCTTTGTTGATCTGAAAACAGACTAATCCTAAAGTGGATGTCTATTTTAGATGATAGTGTGTTGGGGAAGGAGAGTCAGTATTTTAATCAACACTATTCCACATTTCAGATCTACTGTCACTACCATGGAGGATACATATGTTTGAAACATTGCATTTTAAGGGTAATGTAAAACTGGCAAATTAAAAGTTGAACTGGGAAATTGCCCATAAAAACATGCTGTGAACCCCTTCAATTGAACATCTGTGTAGCTACCCAGTATTCCAAGTCCACGTGCAAAGCCAAGCGTGGTATCAATGAGGGTTACACAGACAGATGGTTTCAAGGCAGTGTGTCATTCTTGGTTTTGAGCGGTTATGCTATGTAAGGTCAGTAATTGCAAAGCAATTTTACATTAACAATAATAATAGGGTGAATTCACCATGGCCCATTTTTAATCAATAGTAATATATTTCTGTAAAAGAAAAAATAATTTGTAAAATAAAAAAAGCTGTTCCTGATTTATTCCAACACAGGAATGCAACCTATACTTTTTTTGTTTTTAGAATTTAAAGTGTTTAAAATATAGCCAAACAATTCCTTCTACCTAATCTCATAAAGCAAACAGAATAAACATTGTGCAAACTTTGAATTTTTGTCCTGGAGCAAATTTATACACATGAATTCCATTAAATTTTAGGGAGTATAGTGTAGGAAGATTTATCAATCCAGTTCCAGTTGAAGTTAATGAGAGTCTTTCATTTAAGGGCAAACAAATATACAGTACCATTTCCCTTTGCCAACTTAAAGGTCAGCACTTTCAAAATGTGGGCAGGTAAAGTCAGGCTGCTAAATCAATACTGAGTCAAAATTGAGTAAAGGAATCTATGTGAGCACTCAAAAGTTTTGAGGACACATCAGCTCTCACTAATCTCAATAAAAATTGATCCATGCTCAGCAGTTTCCACTTTTAAACCCAGCTAATTGTATTGAGCTCAGTGGAATTACTTGCATGTGTAAATATTATAAAATAAGGCAAATAGTTCATTTCTACTGTGCTGCTTCCTATGCTGTTTCAGGCCCAGGGCCCTTTGTTTTCAAAGGGTCCTGGGTATTATTCAGTAATATTCAGCCTGGATATCAAAGAGCATTCTGAGCATCCTGAATTCCTTGAAAGGGGACATATGGGATTTTAATTTCATCCCTTCACAAAGACAAAGGAAAAGTTTTGGCCTAAGTAGACACAATTATTCAATATACTCCTAAAGAATGGTTTAATTGGTTTAATGCAATTACTCTCTCCCTTTTGCTCAGATAATAGATGTGCTTCTGTTCCCATTTTTCCAACCATGTGGAATAGATACCCCCTTACCATATGTTAAAGTTAGCCTTCATATTTTATATTATGTAAATTCTGTGGCACTGTATGTTATTAATCAAAATTTAAATATTTTCAGAACTGTTTGTTAAACAATCTTCTACCATCAAAAACTTACAAAATCACAATCTGAGACACTGAGATGCCTCAAGGCTCTCTTCAGGGAACACTTCAAAGAACATCCTTTTTGTAGAGCTCACCAAAACACATTCAACTTTATAAACATAATGCAGCTTTTTTGCTTCAAAAGTAAGCAAGAAGCATTTTGTGTAATTGTTTAAATTATTGGACTATTTTAAAAGTCTTGTTCAAATAGTCAAGTTCAACAATGAGACACAACTTTTGACATGAGTACATTTTAAAGAGCGTGTGTATTATTAATTTCAGAAATGCTTTCAGATGCCTACAGTAAATTAAACTGCTGTGTTTGATGCAATTGTTAGTAAAGATCACAGTACATGTACAGGCTATTTTATTACCTCTGTGCTTGAAAGTGTTTTTATGTATTTCTACAGCTCTTAGCTTATCCTCTGATGACAGAGCAGCACAGAACCATGCTATTAAAGTCCACCTTAAAAGAAAAAGAGCCTCTCAACTTTAACTATAGTACAGTTGGCACTTGACAAGAATAAGCAACATTTTTTAAATTATTAGTTAAATGTAACACATCTCACCCATAGTTCGTCATATGCACATGGAAATAATATTCAGAGTGACAAAGGAACAGGTACTACTTGTCACTAATTCAACACTGTAGATTTGTTGACTGTATTGAAGGATCTTATACTGAATAACACAGCTACAGCAAATAAAAACTAGTGGACAATTGTGCAAATGAACATTCTGAACATTATCGATCATTCTAAATTGCAGTAGTCTAAGTGCCTCTTTCACTTTTTTTTAAAGTGACATGAATGAACAAAGAATATTAGATCACCCCCCCTCACAGCAGTCTCTCTCAACCAAAAAAAGAAACTCCAGCAGATACTGTAATTCTGGACCTGATGCTATTCCCCTGCAGATCAGCATTCTTAAAAGCTGCAACATATTAACATATGCTTATGTTCTAGTAATACTCTGAAATGATGGAAAAAGTAATTTAATTATAGAAATCTGTATGCACTAGGAAAAAAAACATTTCAACTATACAAAAAGAGATTCCTATCCCTCCTGAATTTTAAAAGTAAATATGCGAGGGGCAAGGATTTTTGGATGGTATCTTTTATTAGACCAACTCAATAGTTTGGATAAAGTTGGACCAGCTTTTGAATGCAAAACATGCTGAAAAAGAATGTTTTTCATTCACAAGATATCTCCCCCAAAGATTCTTGCCTCTCGCATAATTTCTGGACCATCACAGCTACAGCTAACACTACCAAAAATAAATATATCAGTTGAAATGATTTCTAACATGGAGCAAACACTAAAATATGCTGCTGTAAATATTCAGGATTATTAAAATCCTTAATGCCTACACAAATGAGGCATTCTTTATCTTATGATCTTTATTTACTTAAGTAATCACTTTGAAGTCAACAACCAGATTTTCATCTCACTTACACTGGTGTGAATCTAGAGTACCATACGTCTGCTGGAGTTAATAGACATACTTACATTAGTAAGGACTGAGGAACAGCTACTGATAGTGATGTACAGCAAAAAAGCCTCTCATATTATGTAGCAACATTCCTAAATCAGTAAATTAAAAAGACCTGAAGAATTATGATATGGCTAATATAACATACACATTACCACCATAACCTAGGAGAGTAATATGCCAATCACAAATGGCGATCTTTTATTGCCTTTTACAAAACCTGAAGTCTGTGTCACAGGCTTTAGGTGCCCTTCATAGGTGACAAACTCTAATTTATAACTCTTAGGTAGGTCACACAACCCTGTTTTTCATTCCATGGCATTTGCTAAAAAAACCAGAAGTTACATTGCAAACAAATGTTTCTAGCTGTTCCAGTTAGAAAGAAAACCTTCTGAATGTGAATAGCTGCAGTAATTAAGTTTATTGAATGCGCAAGGTTAAGGAAAGTGCAATTCAGGTAATTTGCAATATGAATGTATAAATTATATTTTTGACATTTAAAAATGTGATATGGTCAAATCTGGCAGCATAAAACGTAAATGTTAAATCTAATGTGAAACTGCCACATTAGAAAAAAGGAGTAAGGCATTTAAATAACAATGCCTCAGTTTCCCCATATGCAAAATAGAGACAGTAATACCTCACAGAGATGTGACAAAATTGTATCACCTGATAGCTATAAAACTGCTTTCAGATCACCAAAAAGAAGTTGCTATAGAAGGACAATTAGATTTAGAATTATAAAATATTATATACACACCAATCAAGCTGAAGATGTTTGTCACTAGAATTTGCAGTTTCTGTAACAGTGAAGGCATTTAGTCCTTAGTCAAAAAATTACTGGTTTAAAACTATTAGGGCAGCCCCAGTGTGTGTGTGTGTGTGTGTGTGTGTGTGTGTGTACATGCACAGAGTACATCAGATATATGATATAATATTTTATACTATTATATACATATTTCTTTGCTATGACTGTATTCAGCTGCATTTGATTTTGTAACAACTTTTGTTCACTTGTGCCAAAGTACCGTCTTTTTCCACCATATTTACTTCAAGAGCTTAACAAAAATATATTCTGTGATGGAAGTGCTTAGTGACTACTTCTCACTGTTTTGGCACTCAAGTGTATAAATCTCTTAGAGGCAAGAGTCTGACTGCTTGGTCCTTTGGTGTGAGCTTTTTATGCTGTTTAAATGAATGGGACCTTTAGATTCTTTTAACTTACCCCTGCAAAAACCTTAGCTGGTATCAAGAACCTTATCTGGTGGCAAGCGATCAGTGATGAATCTTATCCTTACTGGTATTTGCTCCTTAGAGTTGAAAAAATACATGTTTTATAAAGCTCAAATTGGCCTTATCAAACAAAACATCTGCTAGATTTGTGAGTGACTTGTGACAGCAGGAGACATCAGCCCTGGCCTCACCAATAGAAGTCACTGCAGTTAATGGAAGCTATTATGGAAGAATTCTGGCAAGATTTTTTTTCAAACAGCTAAAAAAAAAAATTAAAGAAAAATATATGCTGTTGCTATGGCAACTTGGGTTGAAAAATAGTGTAACAAAAAGAGAATCACATATTAAACTACCAACGTGTTAATTTGACTGGATTTTTTTAAGTAACTAATTTAAAGGGGGTTTCTCTCATCCAACCACATTCCCTGTGTCTGTGCCGTATATGTGAGAGATCAGTTGCAAATAGTTTGCATTTGTGGAGTTTCACGCACAGAACTTCAAAGCTCCCTGTATTGTGCACTTCTGCAAGCTCTCCCAACTTCTTATACTTCAGTTTTGTGATTAGACAGTTTCTTACTTACATATTTGTCCTTTAAACATTGGACCGTGGATTGCATTGATCGCACATCTTTAAGTAAACGAGGTCTGTGTTATTTCCAGGCTGCACTTTTGGTCAAATGAAATGTTCTTAGACTTTATTTCCTCTCAGAATAGCCTGGCTCCTTTGCAAACATGATGCCTAGTCAATGCAAAGGTACAGTTTTACCTCTATATAAACTAGGGCTCAGCGGGTATCCATCTGTTGTGACAAATGTGGTTCCTAACTTATCACGGTTCAGGGCATCAAAACAAAGTACCGGGAGATACTTCTCCATAGCCGGCCAGGAGGTATTTGCACGGTACGGTTTTTCAGAAAGGCTCTCTCACTAGCCAGGACTGCTCTGACTGTCTTACTGCTAGTGGGATCCTGCGGTCCTTACCCAGGACAAGTTCCCATTGCCGTGCAGTGGTCATTTGCTCTTCCTAGGTGCTGAATCATGTAGCAGCAGGAGGCACTGCCTGCCTCTCCTCCTGCCCTAGGGAAGGATTTTTTGAGACACTATGTTAAAAATACACCGTTTTGAGATTGTGTATAACTTGCTGTCTCGAACTGAACAAGCCTAGGAGCTTTGCCAAGGTTTAGTCGGAGCTATATAATTGAGGCTGAGAAAAAAAAAAGTTAAAAAGAAGTTCAATATGGATTCTGGAGACATCTGAAATGTTTTGCTGTAGAAAGATGGGGCTTAAAGCTTCCCAGCTTTCAGTTCTCTTGGATTGTTATAGAGTGAAATCCTGTTCAGCACAGCCCGTGCTTGATTTTTGTCCCGTTTAAAAGGAGCAACTAAGCACGTGTTAACTAGCACGATCCGAAACTCGAGGGGGGGGAGAAGAGAGGACGTGCATGTTTTCTGCTCCTCTGTTTCAGTTCAAGCCGCAACCTAAGGGTAACGCCCCTTGTTAAGGATCTTACATCAAACGTTTTCGTGTCTGGACTAAAGTTGGATTCTGGCTGGTTCCCACGGAACAAAAAGCACGAAAGAAAACTCAAGTGTAGACAGGAGAGATGAAGGTTGAAAAGCGAGCGAGGACTCCTACGAATCTATTTCACTGCATTTTGCAAAAGAGAAACTCAACTAGATGCCAGCCACGACTTCTGAGTCTCTGTCAATATGGAGCTCGGATTCTGCTGCCACCCCGACGTGTAAACGCGGATCTGAAGTTGGCAGCTGATAACGGAGGGTGCACGTTTCGAAAGCACCGACTCAAGAGCACGCTTCTCACTGAGGGCGAGTGGGAGCTGTGCTTCTAAATCACCTAGGCGTGCTAGAAATTTGATGTGGGATCCGCTTCCCACGTTTCTCTTATGTTGCAAAATGCTCTATAGGTGGTTTACATTTAAAATCCCCGGGGGTGGAGAGATCTGTATCAATATCCTGAAAGAAGGATCGTCTCAGTTGACTTGTACCAGAGAGAAGTTACAGAGGCATACATGAATGCCATTTGTTCTGAAAATCTAAAACGTATGACAGATGACTCTCGGCATACTTGCCTTGCGTCTTCTGTCTCAAAAGCCTGGTCCTCGAGTCTCAGCTTCGCTTCAGCGTGTCCTTAAGATGATGGAACAAGAAGTTGAATTCCCGAGGAGTCCCAGAAGGAGTTCAGCTGCAGAGAGGTCGGAAACTAAAAGCCCATCCATGCCCAATATCTGGTGTTGCTGGAAATTATCACCTTTCCCAGGTCAGAAAGGCCAGAATAATTTCCAGCTCTATTTTTCTAAAAGCCATTTTCATTTAATCTGTCCTTTACAAATGGTAAATTTAATGAGAACTTCAAGCATAACTCAGACTAAAATGTTTTTTTTTTATAAGAAAAAACCCTCAGTGTATATGTATTCAATTCAAATGTATTTCAGTAAGCAACAACCCGGCCACTATTGAAACAGTTCTTGAGTACTGTTGAAATAATAGGTATATTCGCAAAGGAAACCTGCTTTCTTCTAAAGTGACTGTATGCATTATTTCAGCTTCTTCTGATAATAGCACATTTAATGCCAGGGCCAAGATGCAATCAATCTTTTTTGTTGGAAGAAAGTGTTGTATTGCACCCGTCTGCTTACATTCACCTAGCAGTTTCGATCTGTTAAGCAACCTCAAAGTTCAGCTGGGTTGCTGCTTGGCCTCTCTGGGGTTTTTTTTTTCTTTTTTTTCCTTCTTTTTTTTTCTGTAGAGAAACATTGAATTAGATTGAAGCGAATAGTTGACGTCCTCTGTAATTATACACACATTGAACTCTTTACAGTTGACTTAAGTTACCTCGAGTTGCATTGGTGTGGCCCTCCATATTGATTAAAAGCAGCATCTATTTACCTAAACAATAAATGTGGAGATTAGTAAAAGTTCACTTGATCACAATAAGAAGACCGATAATTAAAGGGCAATGCAACCCAGATGTAATGCAACTGCCTAAAGCAGCACGTTATGAAGGCGCAGGCTGCTTTTTCTCGAGACAGTACTGTATACGTGCCCGGGTTAGGCTTGAAGAAAGCACTTGATGGAAGTGTCTGTGCAGAGGTTTCGTGGGGGATGCCAGGACCTGTCCCGGGCAGGGTGGCACCATGATTGAGATGTTAGATACCAAGGTTGGGGAGGGGGGCAGGCTGCGATAAGAGCAAACTGACTACATGGACGCTGCCCTGGAGGGGGGCCTCTATGGGCTTTACTCTCCTTTCCCGTCTCCTGTCTCAGAAAAAGGACAACTTTAAGGTAAGATGGACACACTGCCGGCTCTCTGTGTTAAGCTCTTTCTGGTGCAGGCTCTGGAAGAAAGGGGAGAAGCGGGTTTAGTGACAGCCTCAGCAGAAGCACTCCCTCTCTCATTACAGGATCTCCTATGGGGAAGGGGGAGGACAGCTCGTGCCTTCCTATTGCGTCTACTGATCGGTTTACATGGTAGACGCTGCATTTCACTAATCCCTTTTGTATCAGGAAAAGAAGGCAGTTGCTAACTAGATTAGTAAGCGAACCGTCTTCAGTGTCATATGAACAACGTGGGGAGAGAGATCCCGAAGTAATGGTATCTGGTCCTTGTAACAAAAGGGGCATCTCCCTAGCTGGGCTCTGCCATCCGTGCCCTGTCTCTCTGTTTTGCAGCGATCCTGCTGCACCGTGCTTCCCTCCTCCTCCTCCTAACGCGATGATGGGATAAAAGGGTTACTCCTGACAAGAGCCGAAGTGATTTCTGGAGATGACAACGGAGAAAACATTAGAGCAGCTTGTCACTGGCGTGTGGAAAATGAATGTTTCGACTCCCTTATTAGTTAACAGCGTCACTCGGGTGGTGCCTGGAATTTAATTCCCAGGAGAAGGCAGCATTGCAAATGTAATTCCTGGGCACACTTTCTGAGCAAAGATTTTCACCAGGGGCATCTAAAGAGGGCGGGTGTTTTCTGCCCAGGGGCTGACAGTCAGAGCCCTCCGAGGACGCCGGGGGCAAGGCAAAGGGAGCCCCGCAGCCGCCTTGTGATCCCAGCAGACCCACGCGCCCCCGGCCCCCGGGGCTTGGCGGAGACACACAAAGCGGGTGGAGGACGCGGCGGGACACAGGCATGGGGTCCTGCCCCTGGCGAGGCGACTGTGGGCAAGCCTAGGAGAGAGCTGGCAAGTGTCCTCCCCCAGCTCCTAACTTTCACGCTGTTAGAAACTGGAGAGAAGTTCAATGTGTCCTTTGCAAGGAGACATCTACCACCAGAGCCAGGCCTGCAGGGGGGCTGCTCTGGCTTGGATCGCCGCACGTCTTTTGTCATGTTGTTTCTTTTGAGATTATCTGGAATAATTAGCCCTGGTGCGGCTGGCTCTGGCAGGGCTGGGGCTCGGCTCGGCTCGGCTCGCGCGGCCGCCGCACCACTCCGAGGGCTCGTGGCTCTGGGCCCCCGCTGCAATTAAAAGGCTACAAAGCTGCCCGAGCACTTCGTTAAAGGTGGAAAGCAGCACTGTTCTCGTCGCAGTGCCTGTGCACAGCAGAGCAGGGGCTTGTTTAGGAAGCAGTCAGGAATCTCTTTGTTTCCTTCTTTCAGGTACGAGGTGAATTATCGCCGCGGTCGGCGCGCCCGCCGCACCACTCCGAGGGCTCGTGGCTCTGTGCCCCCGCTGCAATTAAAAGGCTACAAAGCTGCCCGAGCACTTCGTTAAAGGTGGAAAGCAGCACTGTTCTCGTCGCAGTGCCTGTGCACAGCAGAGCAGGGGCTTGTTTAGGAAGCAGTCAGGAATCTCTTTGTTTCCTTCTTTCAGGTACGAGGTGAATTAATCCGTTTGGAAGCCAGCAAACCCTCCTCCCCCCCCACCCCTCGCCCTGTATTTCTGAATCCCTCTAGCCTGCGCCTCCTGCCAGGCAGACAAAGCTCGAATGCCTCTCCAGACCAAGGAATCGAGCCTGTTTCTTTGCCTGTAAGTTTTCCAAATAGATAGCTTTTGTTGTTTAAAGCTGTGATGGATGGACTCACAGGGCCAGGTTGGTCTCTGGAACAGTACCATGGATGTAAGAAGGCTTTTTCTTCGCCATATAAATCATTCACATTGTTTAAGGTACATTGATCAATCTAATGGCTTGTAATAGGCTCCTAATTGCCACTAGGAAAGTACTGCAGGCTTGCATTTGAACGTGAAATGGTTCATGATCTGAGCTGAAATTCACCTTAGCTCCAGTAATTACAGAACACAGAAGGAGCACACTGAGCGTCTTCCCCGGTCCTGATGGCAGGACAGGGGGAGAGAGAGGGGAGCGCACGGATGGGGGAGAGGCAGGGTATTTTCCTCCTCCAGATCAGCAGTTCATTAATGGGCAAAACCTGCAGCAGGATTTATTGGTCATTGTGGACTGAAGAGCACTTTGTCACGTCAATCATCGTGCCCATGACATTCCCACGTCTCTATATCCGCGGGCAGACAGTTCTCTTAGTCACAAATCAACATCGAGTCAGACCCCGCCGTCGAGGTTCATAAAAAGCAGAGGGAGGCAGTCTCAGAAGTGCGGGGGGGAGGGGGGGTCTTCCCTTTCCAGGTGCTCAGTTTGGGCAAACATGTCTAATCTCGCGTTTAACTTAAACCTGTGTAAATGCTTCCCTCTCTGTCTGATAAGCCCTGCTGGAGGCAGGAGTGGAAGTCAAGGGACCTGGGATGTAGGATGCCTTTCGGATTTTGATTTGCATCCGAAGCAATATGGCAGGTGCCTCTCCTGAAAATGTTACCAAGTTGCCAATGTCATCATCAGAGCTGCTCCCACAGCCTTATCTGCAAGGGTAGCTCAGTAGACATGGGTCCAATCGCTTACTAATTGAACTCCTATTTCGAAACGCACTCCTTTTAATACAGAAAGCTTTAAGAGCGCGAGCATTGGCTGAGTTTCAAACCTGCTGCGGGCTGAGCTTGGCATGTCTAACCTGTGCCACAGCCGCCTTGTAAGGAACGTGAACCAAGGATATAAAATTCTCAGAAAATGTTCCTCAGACTTTCCTATCAATGCAGTAAACAAATCCATGATGCTTGTTGAATAATCTTCCAATAATTGCAGTAATTAAAATCATCATACAGTCTACAGTCACCTTCCTTCCTTTGACACCACAGTCTTCCCTTTAATTGTTAATGTGTCTGCGGCTGAGATAAACAGAACAAGGGAGGTTTAAAATTATGGGCCAAATAAATTTAGCGGAAGAAAATTAGTTGTAGAGACAAATGTTTAGAGAGCAGTTTCTAGGCAAGGGTCCCTCGCCCCCCCCCCCCCCCAAAAAAAAATTATCCT
>NW_005841969.1:1683565-1686912 GCF_000455745.1 Alligator sinensis
AAAAAAAATTATCCTGCAGATTTCACAAGTGCAGTGTCATACGTGTCTCCCCGTTATCTCTAAATAGTGGCACCTTAAAGACAGAGGAAAGATTAAAGCCCTGTCCATCAGTTGCTCCATCGTGGGTCCCCATTTGCAGGGGTGGGGGTGGGAGTGTATGGGAGGGAGGGAGTTATGTAACAAATACAAAATGAAAGCTCAAGTGGAAATTGTTGGAGAGTTCCATAATTTCCATCTAATTCCCACGATCCATTTGATCCCAGCGTTCATTCCCTTTTTATTAACTATAAAAGATTTCCTTCTAATCAAAAGCTGCACTTCATCTTTACCCACAAATGAAAAACTCTATGGCGGAAAGAATTCAGGGGACTCATCAGGCACCAAGGTATTTTAACACCATCTCCTTACAGCCTTCCCCTTTTTAATATCTGCTCTTTGACGGAATGGCGGGGAAGCCTTTTCTTTAGTAAAGTTATTAATTTATCACCGGGTCCCCCTCTGCGCCGCTCTGATAATCAATGGTGGATTCCATATCATGTAAATGAAAAGCATAATTGAGAGAGAGCAGCTCCTATGGAAGTCCTGTTGCTAAAAAATGGTAGGATGCAATTATTTGAATAAACGCTGGGCATTTTGCGGGTTTCCCCTACACGTCCCTTGTGTTTGGCAAGGAATTTGATTGCTTCTGCTGAACTTAGAAAGCTTTACACCTCCCCACCCCCCAACATCCGTGTGTAAACTTCGTGTCCCTTCTCGGATTACCAGGGAATTGTACAACAACCGTACATTTAACTGCTGCTAAATCGATTTATTTGGAAAATATTTGGCAGCTCTTTCCCAGAGCCCTGTTTGAACTGAAGAGCCATTTCAGCTGAGGCTCCTGAATATGAACCCAGGAGACTTCCAATCATCTTTTAATGAACGAATTGTTTCCCAGCTTTACCTCCTAAAGGCAGCAACTTTGGGAGTAGCACAGATCAAAAGCCCCGTGCAAAGAAAAGACGGGAAACAATATTTGTTCAAAGGAAGTGAACTGTTGCATTTAATTAGCCCATTCTTCTATATTAGCATTCACATTGAGATTTTTTTAAAGCTTTATGTTGATTTAAGTATAGTGTATTTATGATGTAAATGTATTCCGAGATGCAAACGTCACGGATCAATTGTAAAGGACCCGGATACATAATTTTAAAAAATCAGTTTCAGTTTATATGAGGTTCTCACCCCACTTTCGCTTCTTAGTCAGATTTGTTTATGCAGAATCGACATTTAATAGTGCTAATTGCACTCCAGTTAAATTGCCCTGATTGCAAAAAGGGAAGCAATTTTCGTGCTCTCTGTCTGGGTTTGGAAGAAATTGTTTTATATTCACCTCTTTATAAAGAAGTGGAGATAAGGCACCGAGCCTTTGCACAAATTGCACTTATGGGCTGACTGGCAGCATTCAGGCGCTATAATAGAGCATTATTTGGCCGTTTTGAATAATGTAAAGCATTTGCTGAAAGCTATTCTCCTGAAAATTGCTTTAACTTTTAAAAGGGTGATGATTCACTCCAAACCAGGCCTTTGTTACATTGTCATTATCCCCCCCAAATGTTTTAACAGTCAGCTCAACACTTTAGCATAACACGTTGATCTTTGTTTAAAAACTAGATTTTTGGAGTATGAAAAAATCTGTCAGAAAATACTTGACCCCCTCGAGATTTTTCGCAGCGTTTCCCATTTCAGAGGCATTCGTTTATTCCCTCCAGCGCGTGCCTGCTTTGGGGAGATTTTAGTTAGTTTTATTATTCGTGGGATGCATCCCTGGCTTTGATGCACAGCCAGCCATGTGCACTGAAAACCAGGGAAATGCGCTGGGGTTTGGGACGCAGAGCATGTGCTGCTTCAGATGGCTGGTTTTGACACCCCCCCACCTCCTCCGAACGGGCTTTGCGGATTATTTTCTGTCTGACTTTTGTCAGCTTGCTTTCAGGAGAAGGGAGAGACCCTCTCCACTTCTCCTCCCCGGGCTGCCCGGGGGTTGGTCAGAAACGCCTCGCTGCCACTTAACAATCACCTCTATTAGTAAATCAACGGCGGAGCCTCTAAATAAACAGGAGCGCTGGTTCCCCCCTGCAGGAAAGAGTCACCTGTTGGGCGATTGCTCCCGGGTGCCCCTGTCGGACTCCTCGCCTCGCCTGTGCTACACGGCTCCCCCTCCTTCCCCTCCATCGCCTTTCAGTCGCCTCCACCCGATGAGCACGACAGCCCCCCTGGGTAAAGCTGCCGTTTCTGATCTGCCCCAGGCAGACCTCTTCGCGAAAAGCTTTGCCATTCACTCACTGGACCCCCGTGCTCCGTGCAAGCCAATGTGGCAGGAACTGGAGGCAGAACAGTTATTTCCTCCCACTTCCCCGAATGTACTTAACACATAGCGGCCAAAAGACAAGCACCCTTTGAAAGCAGCCCCGCACGCTCGCATGAAAGAGACGCTCCCGGGAGATCCCTGCCCATTGTGGTGCAGCTCCTGCAGCCCGGATCAGCCTCGCGGGGGCCGTCCGACAAAACGCGCTTCGTGCCTGCCTCTAGGCTTGCAACAAAAAAAAAAAAAAAAAGGGAAGCAAGTAAAGAAAAGTGACAGCTCGCTCCCTCGGTAGTGTCTCCCCCTGCCCTTTAGCGAGGCGTAGAAGCTGGGTCTTACCCTGGATGGCTGACGCGGATTTGAGGGAGAGGAAAAATATTTGTGGAGAGCAAGTGCCTAGGGTTGCCTGAACGCCCTCGGCTCGCTGGTTCAGATCTGTCACTAGCTGCAGTGGGGAAGGGAGCAGGAGAGGGACCCGGAACAATCTCCGCTTGCCAGACACAATCGCGATATTAAAAAGTTGCACGTCTATTGATCGTCCGCGGACGCCGCCCGGGTGAGTTCAATGCCACTGCTTAAGCAGCTTCGCTTCCGATCTCTACAACCAAAGGGACGAGCTCGCAATACAGTAATTTAGGAGCCGAGGTTCGGACTTACATGTCGCACATGCAGAGAGCAGGTAAAGTCTCTGTCGCTCCCTGGGCGTGCGGGGTGTGCACAGAGCAGAGGCCACAGGCAGGTGCTGGGGAGGCTTATTCCAGCGGCGCCCTGGCGCTGCTAGCGGGGAGCGGGCTTCCTGCCACGAGCAGCCCTGCTTTCGCGGGTTTGCAGGCGGCTGGGAAAGCAGCCTGACATCCCCGGTCTTTGCCCGGGGACGCTCAGTGAGAGCGAAACCTGCAGAAACCGTCTCCTGGCTCGGCGGCGGGAACACGGGAGCTACACGCGTGTAGTTTTGTGGTTATGTAACTTAATAAGCCTCTTCCCCCCCGCCTCCCACTCCCCG
>NW_005841969.1:1689712-1692162 GCF_000455745.1 Alligator sinensis
GAGGGCCCCCCGGCCGGCGGCGCGGCGCTGCCGCCGCCTGTATAAATAGGGGTCGAGCAGACCGTGTCCTCTTCTCTCGTGTAAATGTCCGATGCCGGGGGTCGGGGCAGGGGGCTTTCGGGGCTACCCCGGCCCACCTCCTCTCTCTCTCTCTCTCTCTCTCTCTCTCCCCTTTTTCCACCCCGCTTTTTCTTTTCCAATTTCCGATGCACTTTGTGAAGTCCGTATATATGTAAGAGATATTTAAAATGTTGAGTTAACATTTCGCTCAGACACACGTAAGTTAAGGTCATTTAAAAAGAAATTAAAAAATGCGTTTATCTGTATGGAAAAAAAATCTCGCCATAATATTTTCATTTTGGTATTATTAAAGGACTCTGAACGACGCTGCCGGGTTTTTGTTCTCTGTCTCTGCCTTGCCCAGCCGCCCGCCCCGGGTCGGCTCCTTCCCCTCCGCCCCTCGCGGGGACTAAAAGACCAAATATGCTGAATAGCAGGGATCCGAATGAATCAAACAGCCTCGCTGGGCACATTGAAATTGCCCAGCGCTGCGCTTCCTCGTTTCCAGCCCCCCGAAATTTCTTCTTCGAGTCTGTTCCAAAGGAAGGGGGGAAAAAACACCCCAAAACCCCGATCCGGACTTCCAAGCCGTTCAAAGCCTGTTTGGAAAATGCCCCCGAACGGGGAGAAAACAGCCCGCGCCAAGGAGCGATTTATTTAATCATGGGGGGGAGGGGGGGCTCTCCTTAGCACCGCAAGGCTTCCCAGGCTGGGAGGTGATCTCCGGGGGATAAACCGCTCGAGTCAATACTCCGGAAAAGACATTTCATGCCTAAATGAAAATCTTGTTAAATGTTATTAATTTTGACTTAGAGCACATAGCAGCCCCCTGTGCCTTGTATTCCCTTATTAGGGATTCATGTCTTATCAAATATCTAATTAATCTCCTAGACATCATTTGTTCTGGCCAACTTTATCTCAGCTGGTCCGCGGGGAAAACTCCGAATATTCTCGGTGACAAAGCTCCCTTGAAGATCCTTTTAATTGTCTAAATTAACTGCACCGAATTTGCATGTCAAACGGTAAAGGGCAACCTGAGATAAAATGTAAACGTTTTAAAAGCCCCAAACTAAGCACTTGATTTGATAACTAGGCTTTTTAATGTTATGGAAGACAACTGCTCCTTTCCTTTTCAAAGACAGTTGATCTATGCAAATAGTGAATTGGAAATGCTTATGTCCCCATGCAGTCAAATGGTCCTTGCATGTTATTTGAATATCAGTGGCTCTGCTATTGAAAAGGTTCAAGGATGCTCTCTGACTTCTTTGTGATTACTCAGTGCAGCGTCTTATTCTGAAGAAAAAAAAACTCAGGAATAATTAAAGGCTGGGCTAAGGCCTGGGAACACATTTGGGACAGGAATCTCATTTAGACAGGCTCTTTCAAAATAAGGCACAGTTAAATTGACCAGAAGGCAATTATTGAAATGAAAATTATTTTCACTCCCTTTGTCTCCTGACCACCAACTTAAGAGCCACAGTATTTTTTTTTAAAAGAAAATTGTTAAATGAGATAATTGCGCCATTAAAAAAAACAACAACACGGCGTGGGGGGGTGGGAGGGAGAAGAAAAGTTAATTTAGTCTGTAGGTGCGGAGTGGAGAAACAGAAATCTTAACCCCCACGAATTAGAGAATGCAAATAAAACCCCGGCCCGGGGGTTGCGGCGCAGAGAGGCTGGATCAAGCCCCGCAGCTGCCGCGGAGATGAATGCGGGGCTGAAGATGCCCCGGGCAGCGCGGGGCGAGCAGTCGTTTGGAGGCGACGGAACCGAGCGGCGGAGCAACCCCGTTACCTTGCAGCCCAGGAACCGGCCCGGAGGTTTCCCGGTCATCTGAGAGCACCGCTCCATTCTCTCCTTCCCCCTTTTTAACCGGGTCAGAGGGAGGCCGATCTCCCCGGAGCAGGTGCTGGGCGCCGGGCGGAGATGGCTCTCCCGGGGCAGGGGAGGAGAGGAGACAATGGAGCCGGCGAGGATGACATGGTCGGGCAGAGGTAACAGGCAGCGCCGGCTGCGGGCTGCCTCCCCGGCAGCGGTGGGTCCCTGAGGAATGCGCGCTCCCCGGGTGCCGGGCAGGAGGCAGCTTTGTTTCCCCTCCATAATAAAACAGATCAAAGGGAAGCAGCCAGGTCCGGTCTCTGCCGGCCGGGGTTACAGGTCTCAGCTCAGTGATCAAGGACCTCTTTGCATTGCCTTTGCCCCTTCAGGTCAGAAAACGTCCATCACTTCCCGGCTCCCCAGAACGGAAGCAGGAGCAGCCCCGGTTCGTTCACGCAGGAAAAGAGAGGGAGCGGAGCCTTCCCGGCCAAACAAGGAGGCTTTGCCTCGCCTCGCCTCTCCGCGGCTCACGCAGCGGCCTGGACAGAGCGCGAGAGCCGGGCAACCTCGCG
>NW_005841969.1:1692915-1693193 GCF_000455745.1 Alligator sinensis
CGCCCGTGTCCGCCGCCCGCTCCCGGGCGGGCTGGCTCGGAAACTGGAGCTGCCTTTCAGCCTAAAGCTGCCTTACCTGAATGTCATAATTACAGTAATTATGTACATCCAAATTACATGCTAATTCAATTAGAATCAAATCGCTTCTAAATCGAAGTCAAATGAGGTAGCGCGAATTAATCAATGACAACATAAATAGAGCGCACTTCCCCCAGGGTATCCTGGGCGGCGTCGGGCCGGTCACTGCCAGCCCCGGATGGGGGAGGACGCGGCCGGAC
>NW_005841969.1:1693286-1707292 GCF_000455745.1 Alligator sinensis
TGAGTCCCGGGCGCCCCCGCCCCCTTCACCGGCTCAGCGACCCGCGCGGCAGCCCCTGCGCCTCCGCATCTAGCTCGTCCGCTTCAGATGCGGCGCAAGGGAAAAGCGAATCTCGGGCTGGGGTTCACGGGAAGTCACCCCTCGGCCAGGGCTGGGCCTGCTTCAGTTCCTTTAGGCCTGTACCTCTCCCTGCCGAGAAGCACAGCTCCCTCCTAGGCTGTGACCCAGCCACCACTCAGCCCCCACACTTGCAAGGGGAGGGTCAAACGTCTGCTGTGAGAGCAAAACGCTTCTGCGTCTCGCTCTGATCTACTTGGAGTGTCATTACAGTTTTAGCCATAGGCTGAGAAAATGCCAGCCTGGGCTTCAGGCCTCTTTCCACATTAAATGAAGTTTGAAGAATGCCTCCCCCTCCCCCTCCCCCCCTTTCAAAACTAGGAGGCCAAAGTATAAGCAAAAACCAGCTGGTTTTTTTTCCACCTCTACAACCTGGGTCAACCTTGAACAGTTTGGTATTGAAGTCTGGACTAGTCTCAGAAAAATGTTAAGAGGCAGCAAGGTGCTGGGAATATCTTTAAGGGCCAGGGTTGATGAGGGCAAGAGGGGTGTCTTGAACACAGATGCATAATTCATTGTCCTGCAACAAGGTGCCTGGGAATCAGACTTATCCAAAGCTGCATTATTTTGTTTGTAGGTTCGAAATTTCTTTCTGAATAGCTAAGCAGATAACAGAGCCACACCACAGAATAATACATGTTGGCTGCAAGCACAGAGGTACTATGGAAGCACAGTCAGCTAGAACTACTCACTCTGCATTTTACCAACTGCAAATAGACATCACAGTCCACAAAAGTACTTACTGAAAAGAGGGTCTGAGCCCTTCCTTGCAGGAGAAACTTTATTAGCTGAAGGACAGCACAGGCGGTTCTGGTCCAATGCCATCTCTGTCATGCGCAAAGCAAGCCATGCTCTGGTTAAATCAACTGACCTCCTCAGATACTAGAGGGTAAGTGAATCCTTGTGGTTGTTACTCTTTGTGCCCTTTCAACTGAAAGTGTTGAAGCAGCATAGCTATTCTCCCAACTACACACAGTAAACCTTGCTGCCCCCTCCTACCCAAGGGCAGGGGTTCTCAAAGTTTTTATGTTGCGGCCCGGCACTCAGCCAGCCAGGGCTGGAATTTCCGGCTGGCAGACAGGTAAGGATACTCCCTCCCCCTGGGCAGGGGTGGGCCAAACCCCGTGCTGCCTCAGGCCTGCACAAGAAGCTGCAGCCTCTCTGCCCCACTTCGGAGGGCTGCGGTTTGCCAGTCTGCGGCCACTTCCTGTCAGAAGCCAACAATGCTGTGGATCAGCAGCCGACAGCACAGGGACTGAGAACCCCTGCTGCAGGGCTTTCTTTAAGTGAAGTTCTCCGTGTTCTACAGACCCATATGGTAGCAAATAGGTGCCTGGTTACATGGAGTCACCGTTTCCAATAGGTAGGAACAGATATGTCTAACACACAGGCAAGTTAAAGTGAGCACATTTTGAAAGGTACATCCTAACAAGCCTCAGTCAGTACAAATGCTACAACTTGTTTGGTTAAAAATACCACCCTGAGAAATGTCTCAAATGTTGTAACTGACAGCTTTCCTGAACACGCTGTGAACTAATTCAGGGCCTGATCCTGCCAAGTGCTATGTGCCTTCAGCTTCAGTGCTCCCAAGGGATAAACCTGTGCAAAGTATTTAACAAAAACGAAAAAGAAAACTGACATCTGTGAAAAGCTCAGCATTTCAAAGGCAGTCAGTATGTGTTTATAAGGTAGGTCAAACCACTTCTACAGCTTATTACCTCCATGTGGCTTAAATTTCTGCAAGGTAATTTTCAGTCAGTCAGTCAGTCATAAGGAAAAGAAAACTTTGTCATGTGAGTGAAAGAAGGGACAAAGTTACTTGCCCGAGTTTTAAGTTTGATTTCACCTTTTTTTCCAGTCCATTCATTCATGTGTTTTCCATCTTCTTAAACACACTCCAAAGGAAATGTTTCCTTTGCAAGGAGAAAAACATTTAAAAGTCTACTTGACCCTTTAGAATGAGTTAGGGCCCTGGATAATAAGGCGATTCTGATTTTAGAGAATAAAAGAATTTATTTTAAGTACATTTATTTTTGTGGTATGGGAGAAAATAATCCACAAAATCGTCAGAAAAATAATCAGGTCAAACTGCTGCAAGTCAAAGCAAGAAAAGAGTATTTAAATTATCTTTCAATTTCATAAAATGAAATACCTGGAAACAGCTGAGATGAAAAGGATGTTTGCTACGTCTTCAGAAATTACTGGACAATAACGGACATGGTACTGATGCATACTGACAGGGATTCAAGATGTTTAAATACTCCTGGCTAAGCTGTACACCGCAGGAGGTCAAAAAGTTAGCTATATATTTATGATAATCTATGTTTCACTGTTACTTTAACTCATGAAATTACTCTCTTAAGTAGAACTTCTGAAAAAATTGTTTCAGTATAAAAGCTCCTTCTAAAAACAATAGTCCCGCTAAATGAAAACCAAACAACTAATATTCTGAGATCTGAAGTAGTAGTGATTGTATCTTGCACTTTCCAAAATGTTGTTTGGCATTGCTTAAGCTCCTGGGACTCTTCCAAAATTACCCTTTTCTTCCCAAAATAGTAATGTCTTAAAAGCAATGAAAAATAATACCCATAAAATCCAAGCGTATGTACCAGACTTAATACTTCAGAACAAAGTAGGCATTATTTACAAAAGGCTTGCTACATGAATACAAGAAATATTTACCAACAATTTTTTTCTCTCAAAAATACCAGACAGTTTGTACCTAATTTACAAATATTCCAAAATTATTACAGAATGGATGCTCTTTTATGTAAGTGACAGTCTATAAGAGTTGGAGAAATGCAAACAGATTATTCAGAAAGACAGCAGTGCATAAGTGAGCCCTTGTTACAAGGTATTAAAACAAAAAGGGAGACATTTTTATTTGCCTTGGTCACCTGCACTACCTATTTTTTCGATCTCTCTGTCTGCTTCTGCTCTTCTCCCCGTGTTCTGCTTTACTGCGCTAATCTCTATAGTTGTCTCTATATTTCTTTTTCTCTCTGTACACATCTGCACTGGGGCTTCTGGTTCCACTTTTTCTGTGCCATTCATTACTGGGGCTTTGACTTGGACTTCGTCTTGTCTGCTTGTGCCTATAACTCCTGTGACTTGTGCCGGAACTTCTCCAGCTCTGCTCATACTTGTATGGGTTTCTGCTAACCTTCTCATGCCCTTCGGTCTCTCTCTTGTCAGCGCCATGGTTTCTGCTTTCAGACATTCTTTCGCTCTTGCAGGAGCTCCATTTGTTGTTCTCTCCAGAACTATCTTGCTTCAAAAGTCTGTGCTTCTCTCTATCCTTGTCCTTGTTACCGTGACTACTTGAGGGATCTTCGTAAAGTTTTTCCTTCTTAGTCTTTGCCTTCTCTTCTGAATCACTGCTGCTTGCCTCTGAAAACTTGTCTTTTTTTCTTTTCTTAGAATACCTCTTCTTTTGTGCTGCTTTATCTTTACTGTCAGTCTCACTATCACCGCTGCTTACTGAAGTTTCGCTGGAGGATGAGGAAGAGGATCCCATCTTACGTTTTTTGTGTTTACTTCTGCTTTTTTTCTTTTGCTTTTTCTTCTTTTTATCTTTCTTTTTCTTTTTCTTTTCTAGACGATCCAATTTCCTTTTATTTTCAAAACAGAAAGGTAGAACAATCAGACACTTTAAAGACATTTTAAACTGTGTCTGTCCTTTAACACTGCTTACTTAAGATGATCCTCTACAAATGTTTCAGATTTTCTTAACACATTGAACTTTTTATTTCAAAATATTATTAAAGCTTCTACCCCAAGCCAAACTTAACATGTAGCACTCTAACCTGTGGATGCTCCCTCAAAAAACAGTAATGTTGCTTTTAAATGTATTCAAATTTAGGAAAGATATAGAAAACATGAATTGGGGCCTCATTACTAATAGCACAGTCAGCTGATGTTTCTCAAACTAGCTCTGTAGGGTTTGGATTGTTGTTGTTTGTTTGCTGTTTTATGTTAATACTAAGGAACATTTTCAAAGGCATAAATAGCAGTGAGGTGCTCAAGTCCCTTTGACCCTGAATGGAAGGTAGGAGCCTAATTGCCATTTGGTTGTTTGAAAATCTCATCCAATGTTGTTAGTTGCCTGGAAAACTCAATGATTTATTCCATCAGAAATAAATGTAAAACTCCTGCCCTACAGTACAGTGTTCTATCAAACAAAACCCCCCACATTTTAATTGCAACTGCCTTCATCTAGTTTATAATTTTAATCTCTTGTTCTCACTTATTTTGTTCACTGTTAGCAAAAATCAGCCACTAAATTTGACAGGCTAGGTAAATGGGTTTCACTGGATTACAACAGCTTTAAGCAGTTAATAGTCACGAGGACCTAATCATTTTGTTAAACCAGAACCGTTAAAATGTATGCCAGGTGTCTGGATCACCAGAAGCTAAACACAACATAGGTTTATTTTATTTAACCTACAACCAGATAATATAAACTCATTCCTTACTGGAAGGAAAGGAAGTGGCTTCTAACATCTGTAGAGGATGATTTCTTAAATATACAATTATATTTTTTATTATATATTGAGACCTAAAATGGTTGACACTGCCCTTTTCAATTTTCTCTATGTGAATATCTTAAACTACAATAAGTGCCATTTATTCAATTAGGCATTTAAAATTTTACTTAAAAACATCCCTTCAAACAATTAAAAAAAAAAGACAATGCAACTTTGTTTAGAAAACAGATGTGACCAACCTTAGCATGTGAAATCAGTAAGGCAACAGTAAAGAACGCCCCCCCCCACCCCCCAACTTTTGTGAGAAGCTCCCTCTGCTGGCTTTGCAGCAGCAAAGTATGAAACTTTATCTTACAGCAGGGGTGGTGACATCACCAATTATGCTGGTGAAGAGAAGAAGGTTGAGTTTGGCTCTGTCAGGAACAAAGCACATGCATCAAGCTTTGTCAAGTATAAAAATCAATAAGAAAAGAAAATTCATTTTCAATCTTGGAAGAGGGCACTGTAAACAACAGAGTGTAAAGCAATGTTTTAAAATAGCAATTTAGTGTCCTCTACCAGCCAATGCATATATAATGCGAGTGGTTATTTAAAGTTAAATCTGAAATGTAACTGAAAACAAAAATATACTAAAACTGCAATACATCAATTGGATTACAAAATGAGGAAGGAATGTGGTGCATAATACAAAGTGTATTTTGAGACATTTGTGGTCAAATATAGGTTACTCTAAGCTGATTTTCCTCCCCACAGATACAAAACTGGGATTTCAGTTACAGTAACAAGCACAACTATCAGCAAGGTAGCAGCAGCTTTATAGGAGCCATCTATCTAGGATATTACCTCAGAAGCTTCTGTTTTTGTTTAGTTGACAGTGATTTTAAAAATTCAACTTCTGGGTCGTCATCTCCTTCACTTGCAACAAATTCCTGTGCAACAGAAGTAACGAAACACCATGTATGCAAATAAAAATAACACAGCCCTTCAAATGTAAGGTTTGTTTTAACATGTCTTTCTATTTTAATACATACACATATACCTATGTATGCATTAAAAAAATAAAATAAATGTATATATATATATGTAATTGAATTTATTTAAATGCATACATAATGATATGTATAATGCATACATAATATATCTCTCTCAATCGATCTGTTTGTGTCTTTTGGGAGCGAGAAAGGAGTTTATTATACCAAGCGTAAAAAGAACTGCTATTTAGTGTAATAGTCAAATATTAAACAGTAACATTCACACTGTTAAAAGAAAAACAGTTCCACATTTCCTCAAAGTCATTTATGGAAAGTTTCTTTGGCTTTGGCCCACTTAGGAGTGCTGGCCAGGGGATGGAAGACTTTATATACCAATAAGCCACAAAGGAATTTAGATGAGTAACTTAGCCTTCTATAAGCCTCAAATTGCCCATTTGGAAAATTAGTTTTATACCCACTGAAGTCACAGGTACAACTGACCTCACACTTCGCAAAGTTTCAAATTAGCAGTGCATCTTCAACTCATAGTAATAAAATGATGTCAGGGGGTAACTTCAGGAATTTTAAAATCCAGACCTTTCAGATTATATGCACTTGGAATGCTCTCTCTTTCTTAACGTTTTTTTTTATCTCAACTGTACAAGAGAAGCAGCAAAGGCAGAAAGTCTCCATATGTTACCTTTCTAAACTGCTGATAACATTGCAATACATTTAACACCAATCCCATATATTAGATTTTGTCCCGAGTATGTAACTTCCTCTAAAGGCAAGGAACATAATCTACCATCTATTCATTCGAGCCTTTTAGCAATAGTTGAGCACTCTTCTTTTGAGTTTTGTCACCTGGTGGTTTGATTATCCTGTTATGTGAAGAAAGCTGCTTCACAGTGGGCTCGCTCACTATTTAAAATGGTGGGCACATGAGAGTGTACCTTAACTTTTTGTGAAAGCACCTCAAGATTTAGAATAAGTGTTTTGTGAAAGTCTAAATAAATACAATGTTATGTTTTAAATCCTGTAATAAAATTGTAATACATTACATTATACAAAAATGTTATTTTATTTTTTGCAAGCTGTTCTCAGGCTTCATCGAAAGCCCCTTAAGAAGCAAGGCAAATATCACACCTGAAGTATGTGACAAAAGCCCAAACAACCCCCTCTAGGAGCTATTCAATCTCCAGTCACCCAGAGGAGGCATTTAATTTATTAAACTATGGGTTTTTAAAAAAATCATTTCAGATTTGTCACTTTGGGTAAAATACAGCAGCAAAACACAATAAGTTTCATGATATTTTTTTCTACTGGTATATTTATCGAGCCTTCCTAAGGATATGCATATTGGAAAACATTAAGTAGCAATTCGCAAGCAATCACATTTAGATTTATAGACATTTTCAGCTTACTGGTAAAAAGATCATTACCTGTGATGGATCATTTGCGGTCAAGTTTCTCCCCAGTACATTTTGTTTCAGTGCAAACCCACTGTTTCTCATCTCCGCTATTAGCTCCGAGGGGTGCATTGATGGCCCTGTTCACAAAAATCACAGTTTGAATGTATCATTTATATCTCTCTACCTTTTTTGGACTCCACAGTGGGAATTCAGTTGAAGCTTTGTTAAGTAAAATCACAGCTAAATCAACTCAATAATCTTCTGCTGAGCAAATAATCAGATATGATTTTCTAAAACAGCAGTGTGGAGATTCAGAATAGAAAATAATTGCATTTTTCTTTAAGTGCAAGGGGATTCTCTTCTTATGTAACTTTGTCTTGTTGAAAACAATATATATTGGTATTGTCTGGTAGCATATTTTTGTTATAGTACAAAAATACAGGAAGCCTACAGAAGCAACATTAACTACATTTTTTAAACAACCCCTTTTCCCAAAAGTAATAGAAAGGCACACTTGAGGATGCTGTCATGACATTTTTCAGAAATACACAAACTTAAACAACTTAAACAATTCAAACATAATCCCTTCCTTTGAAGCTATAACTGTGGGGGGTGGGGGATAGAAGAGGGAAATAAAAACAATAAACAAGCAAACACCCCCCCCCGTGCCATCAGAATCTTTGCTTATTCCTTCTTCCCCAATTTGTGCAGTCCTTAGATTGTTACCGCTGGATTGTTCATGCGTCTCTCAGAACAGTCTTAAAACAATGCAACATATTACATTAAAGCATACATTTGCAATATGTATGCTATGTATGTTGGAATACAAAAAGGATTAAAATGCAGACCTTATCTTGGACCTCTCAGGCTTGGCTCTGTCCCTTATAAAGCCCCCATACAACTCTATCCTTTTAATTAAATACTGAAGTAACTAAGATGTCTCACAGAGTCTTATAATTAGACCTGATGCTTTACTGCAAACTAAACAGAAAATGTTGATATTTCAGCTTTGCAGAAAAAATACTAGAATATGTTCATCAGTAAATTTTACTGCCAAACAATAGATCATATATTGATTCAGTTACTGCCATATAGATGAACTGATATGTTCATAAGAGAAATTATGAGGAATTAGGTTATGTATATATTACTGATGCTTTAAGAGTTTGTTTAGAAATATATTATCAAATATATCAATCCTGTTCTTCAGTTTTAAGACGCTCACAGAACGTACCATTTTGGAGGATAAACTTCCTCACAAATCTTTAACATGCAAAGTAAAACCTCCATGTCTCCAAGTTTCTAAGTAGTTAAATCTAGTCCACAATTCTATTGGATATCACATGGACACAGTTCATGGAACTACAAATGAACATATCCACAACCCAGGAATAAAGAAAAAAACCTCAAAAGAAATAACTCATTGCATGCCACTAGATTGTGGTTATTTTAGTGTTTTGTTTACAAGCTCTCTTCAGATGTTTATAATTTCACCATGATTTCTGTAGAGGAAGGGATTTTCTACTGAAGTACTTTTAGTTCCTAAGTCATCAGAGCCTTTCAACGTGGGCTTAAGTGCTCTGTTGAACTGGGGCCTTAAATCCATTTTTCCATACATGTTTATAACTCTAGTAATTGGATTTCTCAGAAATGATTTTTAAAGAATGCCTTTATACATCAAGCTAGTTTTCCTTCAGAACATGTAACAGCGTAATTGTAAAGTCAGTGGTGCACAGTACACATTCATTGATGGCTTTGTTTACTTTTAAGTTTTAAATACTTGCCCGTGAGGCAGCAAACATCAGCGTGAGTTTTAACTCTTCAGCGTTCCTGCGTATGCTTGTCCCTGTATACGTCAGAGCCATAGCAACCATGCAGGTCCTACAAGTGTTTATCTTATATGGGTACTGCTTCAGAAAGAGAATTTATGATTTTCTAGGTAGCAGGCATACAAATTATACTGATGTGAGCCATTTACAAGAAATTCAGCATATGTAGCAGCTCAGCATGCCATGAAATCTCAGATATTTTTCAAAAATATATTTGAAATTATCCAGACCGTAACATCAAATTAACTACTGGATATAAAGGGAAGGGGTGGTTATCCTAGAACTCTCTGACATTTTCAAGGAGAGAATCCAAAAGCTTGAAATGGCAGCCACACACCGCTGCCATTATATATCTGGAGACAAACAGACCTGCAGGGGTTGACCTCAAATCCAGCCCCAGGAGGGGCACAGGTGAGCAGATCAGAGAGAGCACACACTGGTCAGGATCCCAAAAGAGTGTATAGGTCAAGAGCAGCCTTTTAAATCTAATTTGGAAGGTGAGAGAGACAGAACAGAGCTAAGTCAGAATTGCTACTGTGACCTTACTCTGCTTGCCCAGAACTGCTCCTGATGTGTTGCCTTGGTACCCAGTTATACCTGACATAAATACAGCAACCAAATTTACTACCAGATGACATCTTAATTCAAAAAAGTCTTTACAATAGCTCTCTAAGAAGAAAAAAAGAAAACAATAAGTTCAGTCATAAAAAGTATAGACAAATTTTGACATCTGGAGAAATCATCATGTTTCACCAGACTAGTATCTGAAGCAACTTTTCTAAAGCTTATAGACTTGGAAAATGGCTATATAAGACCCATATAACTGGCGGAATCGTAATTCTAGCACTCCTTAGGATCTCAAGCTATTTTGCTTATTCAGTAAAGTATGCCTAGTAATTCTCAACTGCCAGATGGGAAAAACTGAGGCATGACAAGTGTATGTGACTAGTCCAAGTTTACACAAGAAATTTTAGGCAGAGCCAAAGGGTAAGAAAAACCCTAGTCCTGTACCCGAGTCACAAGAATACTTTCCTCCCTAAAGAAAGCAGTAGAATAAAGCAAGTGTGTATTTTAATCTCCAGCTGTCAGTTCCTTGAAGAAGGGGCTGACACTTCAGTCAAGTGTCAGATCCATTTCCTTTTCAGGACTTACCTACTGGATACATACAATTAAACAAAGAAAAAAAACCCATTAAAATGGGTATGTCATCCTTGGGTATTGGTAAGCTCATGGAAGCATGTTTTTTGCCAATTAAAAAAAACACAAATAAACCCCAAAACCAGCAACTATCTACACTTTTAAAGCTTGTATAAATAAGGTCAATATGCTTCACTTAATTTTTTATGATGGAAAAAAGAAAATTCCACTCTTCACCTGTGGTCTTGTTTGTTTTTTACTGTAGAAAAATTAGAAACTACAAGTTTTGTCCTCCCCCTTTTTAAATTTTTTTTTTGCTGGAAACAAGAGTGGGAATTCTCTCAAGCCTACCATGAAAAGGCTACAACAGGCTTTTACAGAGCTCTTTTCTCCCAGCTGTCCCCCAGGGGTTTAAATATGTTTTATGGCTGGGGATGGAACAGGCAAACACCAGCTTTGAACAATCAGAATAAATATAATTTCCTTTTTCAGTTACTCGCTTTCCATTCTCTTGGTACTCATGGTGTCATAATGAGGGGCTCTACAGAAGTCGAGGCTGCTGCCAGCCGATTCCATGGGTCTGACAGCCGTTTTCGCAGGCGGAGCCCAGTAACTCCCCCCTGCCCCTCCCCCCCCATGCCTTTGGCTGGAGGGACCTGTCCTGCCCCGCACCACCGAGTGGTGGCAAGGGGTGCGGCAACATGACAGACAGCCCTCACAGCCAATCAGCAGCAAGGGTGGCAACCACCCTGCAGTGCTGACAACTACCCTTTCCCCTTCCTCCCCCCCACCCTTGCCCTCCCATGGGCTATGTGGCCGGGCCACAGTGGCCACAAGGACTTCATGCTCTCCAGAGGGAGCCAGAATTTTATTTTCAGCAATTTTTTTTTTCTTTTCCAGGGAGCCCACCAAAAGTGGCTCATGCTTTTTCACAGAGCCCATGTTTTTTTGTGGGGCCTGCCAAAAACCACAGCTTCTGTGAAAAATCAGGAAATCACAATTTCTGTAGGTCCCTAGTCATCATTCTAATTATTTAGTCTTCTGTATGGTGGCCTGATATGGGTCCTTGATGTTGGCTCAGTTCCTGATAAGTAGAGAATTGGTGTAAGTGAAGAATACCTTCTTTTCAGGTGGCTTCTCTCACAGCACAGGGCTGATGAAATTGACTTGAACACCAACTACGAGCAGGGCATGTCAGGACTACAACCTGAGCGCCAAATCCTCAGATTACTCTGGATTTAGGGACAGGCTCACTGGAGACTAACTAATCTGCCAAATGGAAATTTTTGAACAATCCTCGGCGCTGTTCTATCTTACATTAGGACAAGGCTCACGATCAGAGGCACAAAGGAGGATTTCAATGACCTTTGTCAACCCACCTCCCAGACTGTGCTTCCTAAGAAGTGAAGTTCAGAACTGAAATCAGTTTTCCAGAAATAATTTAAGAACAAAAAAATTCCTCTTACTTCTGCCTTCTTTGTGCATGATACTAAAGGGGAAAACACCTCATTTACCCCATCCTCCTTTACAAAACAAACAAACAAACAAAAAGACTGTGAGGGACATCGCTCATTAATGACTTATGTGGCAAACTGACTTCAGTTGGATTTTGAGGCATGGACCAATAAAAGATAAGGGCCATAACCTTTAACAAGAGTGGTTGCTCAAACTATGCCAGTTAAACAAACCAATCCACCCACAACCCCCAAAATCCAAATACATTTTTCAATTCTATAAACGTACATGGACAGTAGTTATAAATCAGCATGGTATGAAGTCTGCTGTGGGGAAAAATACAGGGTAGGGAAACTTAAAACAAAAACAAATCAGACTAGACCAGTAATGCTCAACCTACTGAACTGGATGAGTAGCATGGGGCCAGTCTGTAGGCCAGATGCAGATTGTGTCGGTGCACAGGGTCAGTGCACAGATATGACCCGATGCGTCGGCCCAGCCCTGCATGCCAGATCCAGCCATGGCATATCTTTGCTCACTGGCTCAGCCCCACATGCTAGCACAATCCAGCACACTGGGTCATGCCATCCAGTTCACAAGGCTTCCCATGGGTCCGGAGATTGCAGCAATTAACACTGTCACCGGCTCCTCTGCCACCAAAATTTCTGGCTCTCTGAGGAGCCCCATGAACCAGATCAGACAGATAAAATAAACATAATCCCTATTTTTAATCTCCCTATAATTCTGGTTAGAGAAATTGGCTTGACCTGAAATTGCTAATTGTGTGCTGAAGGCAACTGGGAATGTTCCATCAATTATGAAGAAAAGGGCTTAAACTCTAAGTTGTAAGCCATTACAAATGCTTTACTTGGAATTTTAAAAAGTGTTATAATTTCATAGATCGCTCAAGCTCAAAAACATTAGTTGTTGATGTTTGAAGTCCTCCCCATATTTAAGTCTATTAAGTCTGTGCAAACATATGCACAGGCTATTTGAGGAAATTGCCTTGAAGTCTCACAAAATCAATGACAATTGTATTTCTTTAAAAGGTTATGATATGTCTATCAGTGCAGCAAACTTTTGAGCCTGTTTGCTGACAGCTATTTTGCCCAACTTTAGAGACAGATGTAGTGATTTCATTAGAATCAGCTCAGCAAAAAAAGAGAGAGTGCACAAGGAGGAGGACAAGAAAAACTAGGCAGAAGCTCTTGAAATTAAACAGCAAAGAGAAGACTGACTGAAGGTTAAGGGAAAAGTTTAAATAGAGTCTTGCTTTAAGGTTTTGTCACAAACATGTTTTTAAAGCTGCAGAACACAGCAAACCTTGTGAATGGAAGCAAGAACTGAAACAGGACTACTGGGCATGCATATCACATGGGAAAGAGCGCAGAGACCTCACCCTCTCACAGCAAGCACATTGCCTATAGATAGGGTGACCATACATCCCAGTTTGGCCAAGACAGCCTGGATTTCATAGGCTGGTACTGGCTGGTTGGTCAAAATTTAAACAGAAGTCCTGGAAACGCAGGGGTGAGGCGCAGTCTGGTGGGGAGGGGGAGTGGCATGGTCCGCCAGGCCATTCTGCCTCCTTGCTGGACTGAGCCTGTGCCCCTGTCTGCTGGCCTCTGCCTGCAGCAGTGCTGCTGACTTGGGGGTGGAGCTGATTGCATATGCATCAGAAACTTTTCTATAGCTGAAAGAGCTCTTCTTCTTAAAAGAAGGGATCTATATTTTTTGGAAGTGAAGACATGATTTTATCCAGGCTCCATTAGTTTATTTAATAACTGCAACTGTGAGAACCACAAACTAATTAAAGGTAGCTTGTCAAGCTTTTAGGTGACCAGATAATATCCACCCAACTCCGGAAAGGTTCTGGACCCATTCTGCTGAGTGAAAGGAAAGGAATATCAGACTTATACATTTAATTAACATGCTCAAAAATAAAATCAAGAAAACATCAGTGAAAGCTAAGCTCCTGTTAACATTAAACTAAATTAAACTAAACTAAGAATAAAGCAAGATGCCTACTAAACAAAATCAAAATAAAGTAGTCTTAGTACTGGCCTGCAGTTAAATCATCAGTCTTCATACATTCTGAGAAAGTCTGAGGCTGCTTGCAGACATTAAAAAAAATAAAGCACTTTACTTTAAACTACACGCACCCCTGCACATGCCCAGAAGAGGCAGCTTGTTAGCTGGACCTGGCTTGCCCAACATCTGTATATATCGGGCACTTTAGTGGAGCTTTTATGACACATTTATCTAATTGAATAAGCTATTAGATAAAAGCACCAAGAATCCCCACTGAAGTGCCTAATCTATAAAGACACTGCAGAGCCAGGTCTAAGTAACACACTGCTTCTTCCAGTAAGGCGCTTTTTAAAAAAACATTTGCAAGCAGCCTGAGAAGTTTTAAGGTGGTCATTTTCTACTTAGTTACAAATCCCAACTAAAAAAATTAGCCAGGTCAATCAATTCATTACTTCTAATGGTTAATAAACCTAATGTTATTAACTTATGCCTGAAACAAAATATCAGAGACAATTGTGCTTCTTTCCTAGATTCCAATTCTTGCATAATGGCTAATCTTTTTCTTCC
>NW_005841969.1:1707302-1711057 GCF_000455745.1 Alligator sinensis
AGCAGAAATATTCAGACTTTAACAAAGGGCTTTGATAAGCAGAAGTTTGATAAACCTTATTTGGAAATTCCAGGTGATAATCAAGTGGCTCAGGGCTTTCAAGGCGCCTAACATTTTTAATGAGTTATTCAATCAGACAATAACTTTGGCTATTTAAATCTGGAAAACTTCCCCTTCAGACACCTTCCCCACAAGGACTTGTATGAGACAGGTATTTATTTATGGCATCCTTTTGTGCGAGAGACGGTGGAAATTGCAGCCCATGACACAGATGGTTTGCAATGTCTCACGTGATTGAGTAGTCCAATCCGAGATTTGCACGATGTGTGGTAGTGGTTGCAAATGTATAAGTCACAGTTGGGTGGCTTGGGAGCTGCTTCCTTCCTACGAACTCTTTTCAAGCTATTGGAGCCAATTCCTGTCATGGACTTTAATGCCCTGGTGGAGACAATAACGCCACTTGTTCTGATCACTTGCCAAGGTTTCCCATTGCCCTTTGAAGAACCTCTGCATTGGTAACTTTATCTTGCCATTTGCTGTTGAATATGTAGCACAAACAGTGCAGGTGGAAGCTGTTTAACCCTTTTTTCTTGATGTGCATAAGTTGTCCATGTTTTCCCACTATACGTGAGAATGCTGAGTATGCAAGCTTTGTACACTAGCATTTTGGTCTTGATGGTAAACTTTGAATTGTTCCGTGCTCTTTTAATTAGTCTGCTAAAGGTGGTGACAGCCTTTTCAATGAGAACATTAAGTTCTTCATCCAGTGAGAGAGTGGTAGTTATTGTGGAGCCTAGGCAGCTGAACATTTGGACTACTTCTAGCTGGTTCTCATTAAGGGTGATTGATGGATCTTGTGGAACTCCCTGTCCTAGTACAACTGTTTTCTTTATGCTGATAGTGATAGCAAATGCCTGACAAGCTCTTGAAAGGCAATTCATGAGTTCTTGTAGTAAGTCTCCATTGTGGGCTATAAAGGGCAGCATCATCATCAAATAGAAACTCCCTGATAAGCACCTTTCTAACTTTAGTCTTTGCCTTGAGTCGTGACAGGTTGAAGAGTTTCCCATCTGATCTTGTGTGAAGGTACACTCCACCTTCCATACCTTTAAATGTGCAGTTCAGGGGTTCTGAGAAGAACATTCCAAAGAGTGTAGGGGCAAGAATACATCCTTGCTTTACTTTTCATCTTGAAGCTATCTAAAATGGACCCATCAAACTGAACAGTTGCTTTCATGTTGTTGTGGAAGGAACGTATAAAACTTACCTATTTTTTCCAGGACTACAAATAGGCCTGCTCTGCTGATTCAGTAAATGAATCAAATTGTTCCAAACAAAATACTTCTGAAGCTCATAAAAAAGGAAATTATACTGGATTGCAATAGAGTACAAGGCAGGGTACATTTGTATTTTATAGATTAACCAGCCTACCATGACTTCTGTTTAAGTTCAAACTAACACAGCTAACTATATCTCTTTGAAGCAAGTACATCACACTGGGATTTTTTTTTTAACATGTTGCCAATTTAGGATAACAGAGCACTCTGATTTTCTGTAATACCTAACTGAAATCAATTTGATCACTATTAAATAACTATGGTAAAAAAATTGTGCATTTCACTTGCTAAGGGCTTAACTTTCAACAAGCTCTCCCATTCCCCATCTAATACCTCCCCTCTTCTGTATGCAAGTCCATTAGAAATTATACATGAAACTTATCATTTTAGGTCATGTCCACTACTATGGCTGAAGACCAAAACTGCATTTGTTAAGTAGTATTTGCTAGCACGGTTTTGTTAACAAGTGTGGGCAGGGACTTTTTTTTTAATGAGAACAATGCTAGCTGAAGTGTGTCTCCATAAAGAGGTTAAAGCGTAATTTTTGTGTTATCCCCTGTGGTGGGGGAAAAGTATTAAAACAACTAACGATAACTATTATTAAATTACAGGCTATAACTATTATTAAATTACAGGCTTTACTAGAACTGATTCAATGGAAGAAAGGATAGCAAAGGCCAAAGATGTCACTATTTCTATCTGCATCTGAGAGTCTTGATATTGTCTGCTTAGTTAACTGATAAATGCTTTCATTTCTATTAGCACTGCAAAAGAACAAGCTGCATTATCTTACCAGCTAAGTTTTGATTCTAGAATATATATTGAAAGTAATGAGGTTAGAAGTAGTAATAGTGGAATCTATATTTTTACCAGAGACAAAGAAAGATTAGTAGAACTGACTTTCTGATATCAGGTTGTACTTAAATAGTGAAGGCAGTTAAATATTCCAGCTAACTGAAAACAGCCAGTTTAATATGAAATGTCACTGATACAAGGTAACAGAAACCTAAAAAGTGTTATTTTTATAGGCAATATTCTGATCTTAGCTACGCTTTAATGTATCCCAGTTGTGTGTATATGCTGTGTGTACATACTGTAGATTTTAGTAAAACACAGATTGCTTAGATTAGTAACGGAACACAACGTTCAGATCCTGAAGTCTGGAGTAGGGTTCAGAGTTCTGAACAAGACACAGAGCTGGGGTCCAAATTTTCCTAAAGTCTGAGGGAAGCATGTTTCTCGTTTAAATGTGTGTGTTCATTTAAAAAATGGACAACCCTAAAATTGCACCATCACAAGTGTTCACAAAAACTTATGATGAAAGTGTCAAGTTACTTATTTTACATAAAGGTTAATGAAAAATAGCCACTGCACATGAACATCTGCTTTCCACATTTACTTCTTTTCCAGTTCACAATTTTTTGTGAAAGAGAAGCCGTAACACACTGATCTGATTAAAGACCAACTACTTGTAAGGTATATAATTATTTATGGAATAAAGTCTGGCAGAAGCATGCCATCATCTCCGACATCTTAAAAGTAGCTTAAATCACAATTGCATTTATCAAAAAGAACAGATCTACAGTACTTTACTCTGCAGCTATGATTCTAGGAACATGCCCCACTATTTCACAGAGGGAAAATTACAATCTACCACCAGCCAAACTCTACACCTGGCCTCTCTAGAAATCTGAACAAAAGAAACAAGGATTGGTTAGATCACTGTTTCTCAACCCATGGGTCATGACCCAAAAGTGGGCTGCAAGAATATATGCAAGGGTCGCAAACAAACTTTAAATAATGGATCAACACGCTTTAAAAATAGATTCTCCTTTAAAGGAGAAAAATGTAGGAAACTGTGGCTATTCCTTTGCAGCCTGCAAGGGGCTACTTGGGGCTCCCCATTCCCCTACACACCCCACCCTGTCCCACACACCCACCCCCTGGCCCCAAACACTGGGGGGCTGGGACCGGGGGGCAACAGGTCAGGAGTGAGGGGCACTGGGTCAAGGCTAGCCATCGATGTTCACAAATGGGCCCTGGTGCAAAAAAGTTAAGAACTGTCACGACCAAGTGATTTTTGTGCCTCGGCACTATGGAATTTCCTGGCCACATGAGAGCTCCTTTGCACAGCAGTGTTCTGCTGCAATTAAGAGCCTGCGTGCAGGAGAGTTCCCGCCAATTTGCAGTTTCCTTTGCAGGATGCATTTCTTCTTTGCAGCACAGAGATGCACGGTGCAAAGAGTTCCCGCTATTCGGATGCAAATTTGTGCCCCATTATTGGCCAGTGCTAAATTATTCACACGCGGCGGCTAGTAATTGGCTCGCTGGCCGTTTAAAATTCCGCGCGACTTCCGCCCAAGTTGAAGAGCTTTGAGCACGCTGCAGAGTGTCTCTGAAGTTATCTGACTTGCGGCT
>NW_005841969.1:1716899-1736747 GCF_000455745.1 Alligator sinensis
GTTATTGGCCAGTGCTAAATTATTCACACGTGGTGGCTAGTAATTGGCTCGCTGGCCGTTTAAAATTCTGCGCGACTTCCGCCCAAGTCGAAGAGCTTTGAGCACGCTGCAGAGTGTCTCTGAAGTTATCTGACTTGCGGCTGCCGATCGATAGACTGATCACCTATCGATCTTTCTTCCCGTCACCGAGCGCAACCCCGACGTACCCCTTTCCCCGCCGGCTTCGAATTGCGGACGGATTAACTGGCTTGGGCCCCGCCAGCTGGAACAACTCGTGTGGTTGTTCCGACGACCGGACCACCTGCGTCCTGATTGCAAGCGGCGTGAGTAAAGTTTTTTACAACCAATAAGTTGTGTCTGCCTCTCCATTCACCAGCCCGCCCTGACGTATGAGCGTAACTCAAGTCGGCCCTGGCCGTCCGAGACAAGAACCACTGGTTTAGATTATCCATTAAGTGCGAACAATATATGTTCACAAATGAGATATCAAAACACTGTGTAGCTGTGTACTATGGTCTCAAGACTGGATTAAAATGGGAAGCATTCAAGTTTTACAATTCATGTTGGATGTACTTGCAGAGAAGCTCAAAGTTCTTGTCAGATGGAAAGTGATGATGACGATGATGAAGCGAGCGTCGCCACACTCATACAGTGGAAGCGTAAGGGCCAGAAAGCCAGCAAAACATATAATAGTCAATGTCAATAAGTCTTTGGGTGCCCAAAGAGGGCCATAAGGGTATTCGTAGATGATGTGGTCAGCCTAGGTTAGCCTGGAGTGGTCTGAGCTTGAGGATCACAGCTGCAGCCAGTGTCATTGGAGAGGCCCCAAGGGTACATGCTTGCCTTAAACAGTCCAATGCCTGTTGTGAGACAGTTAGGAGCAGTCCAGTCCAGGCCCTGCAGGGCAGCTGTCAGCCTGAGGGACAGAAGCTAGTGTTGGGGATGAAGTTGTTTAGCTGCAATTCTTGTGCAGTGTATTTCCTGCTCCACTGTGGAAGGTTCATGCGGTAGGTAACATGCCACCTGTGGTTTGAGGAGTTTCTTGGCCTGAGTGGAGAATGGGTTCTGAGACTTCAAGCAGTAGTTGCTTTTTGTCTTGTGGCTAGTAGGCTGGAGTGTAAAGAATGGTTTGGAACTTAGGCTTTGAGGCCTTGGGCCAGGATAGCAGCTTGTCTCTGGATGTTGGGGATGGAGGGCAAGGGGGAGGAGGGGAATGCCCGAGACGACGGGTAAACAGTCAACTGGGGTTGGTATAAAGCATCAGGTAACGGTCTTCATGATGCTGTTAAGGCTGGAATCCACTAGCTTAGTACACATGCTCCAGCCGCATACTGGTGGACAGTACTCAGCAGAAGGATACGCAAGAGCCAAAGTGGAAGTATGAAGTGTTTAGAAACTTGCACCCCAGGTGGTGCCAGCAAGGCAACAGATAAGAGCTCCTCTACCGTTAACTTTACCCTGGACCGCTTCCAGATGCTGGTGGTAGGTAAGGCTCTGGCCCAGCTTGACTCCTAAATAAGTAACAGTGTAACAATGTTCAAGTGCCAGGTTGCTAATTTTGACTTTTATTTCTTTCTTTGCTTGGTTGTTATTTAGGTAGAAGGCTGTTGCCACTATTTTAGTGAGGCTGAACTGGAGACACCGTTTATGGAAGTAGTCAGCCAAAGTGTTCATGTCTGATATCAGAGTGGATCCAGTGTCTTCCCATTGCTTGCCTGACTTGGTGAGAGCCAGGCTGTTGGCATAGCCATACTTCTTGGACTGGGTGTCAGGCAAGTCAACAATGTACACATTGAAAAACAATGGAGAAAGTACAAAGCCTTGCGGAATGTCATTCTTACGATTTCTAGGGCAGCTTTCCTGTCCATCGATGGAGAGTGAAGCATCAGCATAATAAAGCTATCAATCATTTTGTCAAGTATCATTTGGAGGAGTTTTTAGTAGAGGCCATGGAGCCAGACAGTGTCGTATGCAATTGTGAGGTCCACCAGGACAACACCAACCTTCTCCCCAGCCTCAAAGCTCTCTTCAGTGTTTTGAGTAAGGAGAGTTACCTGCTCCACTGTTGACCTTCCACATCTAAAACCAGCCTGCTTCTTAGGCAGCTGTGGATCAATTATGGGGTAGACCCAAGCATAAATGAGGTGTTCCAGTAGCTTGACTGGAATGTACAGCAGGGAGACAGGTCTATAATTCTTTGCATCATCCTTGGGCTTGTTAGCATTTAGGATTGCAACGACTGTGGCCTCTCTCCAAATGTGAGGGATCTTGTTGCATTTGACGCAGATGGAGATGAATTCACGAAGCCAAACAATGGAAAGTCACGACATCTCAATGTTCTTAGTGACTTCAATGACCATGGCAACAAAAACAACAACAAAATCCCCTTTTTAACTTGACCCAAGATCTCCTAACAAACATGGGGCTTATTTCTCTGGTATGCTGGCTGAATAGATTAAGCTGACACCAGCCTGGAATTAGTTTTTCAATTCAGATTGGAATATCAGGGCATTGTCTCCTTTGATTGATGGATAAGGCCGACCATTTGAGGTGGAAGAGCTTTTTGGGGACAGTTTGTGAGGACTGCAGCACAAAGTTTTTCTAATAGCTGGAGTATTTGGATCTCTTCAACATACTTTTAAATTATGGAACTAGTTCTGTGAATTTCATCTTAGTAATGGACACACATCAAATATCTGTAAAGATTCATTATTTCTGTCAGCAAACTTTGATACTTTTAACTACAAGGTTTGACAGCATGTCAGAAAAGCTTGGGGAAGACATTTGCTGCAATGATTTTGAGCGAGATTTTTAAAAGCATGAAGGTGAGATACGGACATAAGTCTCATTGAAACACGCTTGCAACTAACTTAACATAGGCACTTTTCAATATCCCTCCCTCCATTCTTTTCTCTCAGAGAAAAGCACTAGCCAACTGCACCTTCATGCCAAGTATTGTTTTGTGCGGGAAAGTCCAAAGGATCTATTCTGACATCTTTCTAGCTCAATATGCATGTAAAGCTGTTTAGATTGCAGCGTTGTCTATAAGCTGATTGCACTCAATCAGATCTGGAGAGGACAGTTTCTTAGCTCTCCAGTTTCTGTCTGGCATTGAGGTTCTTCAGAATATGGCTGGATTCACCAAGGAAAACACAAGAATTGGCAATCTCTCTCCCTTCTGTTGAAATAAGGATTTTATTCCTTTTTGGTCTGTAAAGCACATACTGACTGTGGGTGAATGAGGTCCTGTTGGATTCCCAACTGCTTTCTGAAAAGAAAGCCAAGCAAAAGCCAATAACATTTTTAGAGGATTCTCTACATTAAAGTAGACTTGGTTGAAGTGATCCATTCCTAGAACAGGTTACTGCAACATGCCTAGTGAAACCACCCTCTATATCCTTCTCAAACTTCATCTACTACTGAACAGGGATGAAAACTTATTTGAACTTTTCTTAGTCTGCACTCGTTTTGAATTTACTTCCAGGTACAGTTTTGAGTTAAGGATGTATATATAGTCAGTTGTTTGCAAAACTATGGTCAATCTATAACAGTAGTTCTCTATAGGGCTGTATTCCTGACAAACAAAATATTTAAAGAACCAAGCAGCTGGGAACGGTAGGATTTAAGCGGGGGAAAGACTGTATCCCATAAAAGGAACCCCAGTCCCATGGGACACCCCTGCGCATTACAGGACAGGTGAGGGAGATTCCTTATCCTCCACCAATGCTGACCTCGTGAAGGAACACCTTGAGAGGCTGGACACCTTCAAGTCAGCCGGCCCTGACAGTTTACATCCCAGGGTACTCAAGGAACTGGCTAGCATCATTGCTCAGCCCCTGGCACGGATCTTCGAGAACTGCTGGCACTCTGATGAAGTGCCCGAAGACTGGAAGAAGGCCAATGTGATGCCTATCTTCAAGAAAGGGAGGAAAGTGGATCCAGCAAACTATAGGCCCATCAGCCTGACCTCTATCCCAGGGAAGGTCTTAGAAAAGATTATCAAAGAGGCCATTCTTAACAGACTGGCCGATGGCAACATCCTGAGGGATAGCCAGCATGGGTTTGTTGCGGGTAGGTCTTGCTTGACCAGTCTTATATCTCTTTATGACTAGGTGACCTATCACCTGGACAAGGAAGAAGAGATTGATGTTGTGTATCTTGACTTCAAAAAAGCCTTCGATCTGGTATCCCACAATCAACTCTTGGCAAAACTGGCTAACTGCAGCCTCGGCCTCACCACGATCCAGTGGCTGGGGAATTGGCTCCGTGGTTGGACCCAGAGGGTGGTGGTTGATGGAAGTCAATTGTTGTGGTGCTCTATGAACAGTGGGGTCCCACAAAGCTCTGTTCTTGGGCCTATACTATTCAACATCTTCATTAATGATGTGGACATTGGTATCAGAAGTGGACTGGCCAAGTTCGCCAAAGACACCAAACTCTGGGGTAAAGCGTCCACACCTGAGGACAGGAGGGTGATCCAGGCTGACCCTGACAGGCTCAGGAAATGGGCAGATGTGAACCTGATGGCATTTAATACTGAAAAATTCAAGGTTCTCCACCCTGGGAGGGAAAACCTGCAGCATGCTTATAGGCTCGGCAGTGCTATGCTGGCTAGCACTATGGACAAAAGGGACTTGGGGGTCATGATTGACCACAAGATGAGCATGAGCTTTCAATGTAATGCTGCTGCTAGTAAAGCAAGTAAAACGCTGGCTTGCATCCATAGATGCTTCTCAAGCAAATCCCTGAGCCATGGGACTCTTCAGCCTGGAAAAGCGCAGGCTCAGGGGTGATCCGGTGGCCACCTATAAGTTTATCAGGGGTGCTCATCAGGATCTAGGGGAACGTCTGTTCACCAGTGCACCCCAGCGTATGACAAGGTCAAACGGTCACAAACTCCTCCATGACCATTTCAGGCTGGACATAACGAAGAACCTCTTTACTGTCTGAGCCCCTGAGGTTTGGAATAGACTGCCGCCGGAGGTGGTTCAAGCACGTACTTTGAACGCCTTGAAGAGACGTTTGGATGTCTATCTTGCTGGGATCCTATGACTTCCTGCCTCTGGGGCAGGGGGTGGACTCGATCTTGCAAAGTCCCTTCCAGTCCTAATGTCTATGAATAATACTCATTATCTTCAGTACAAGTGTTTTGCATGGTTTGGTTCTGCATCCTGATTACCTTAAAAACTATATTTTCTAATATCATATAATGGCAGAGCAAACCAGCAGAAGCATTTGAGCTAACAATTCTCTTAATTTAAACGGGATAGAGCATCCTTCCATATGCTGGTCTGATAGACCACAAATGTCAACGTAGTGTGACAGGCTTTTGTCAGAGGCCATATTTGGGAAGGTTTTAGAGGTTTCTCTTTCTTGAAGGAAGATTTCTTATTAACAATGTAAAGTGTAACATGAACTGTGTACTTAAGTGAGTTCATTAGCACTTTCATAAAATCTGTATTAAATGTGCACACGCCTTTGAGAATTTTGAAGAATGATTTGGAATTAATCTAAAATCTGACTGGTACTCAGGCTAGTGAAGATGGGACCCTACTGTTTACAATCAAAGTGCTCAGCTGCAGATCTTAAGGGAGGGTTTTATTTTCTATGCATTTTCTGCAGACACCTTAATACAAAGGATGATTTACATAAATTTTCCTGGTTGACATTAAGCTACTTCTACTTGATAAAATATTATTATAGACTAAACAGAGCAGTCAGAATTAAGTTCTACTTTCTTATTGGGTGTTGTAAAATATTTTTCCCTGCTAGGAAACAAAAGCACTCTTAAAAAAAGCATATTACTTGAAGAAAAATCAACAGCATTTATGGATGTGAAGGACCTTCATTTGTTATTTTCACATGGTTGCAGGAATTGCTTGGTGGCTAATGATCACTTCCAGTGCAGGGTGTAGCAGAAGCTAGCTATATACACTGACCTGTTCTGGGTACATTTATATGATACTAGTGGTAGGAATCATAGGATTACGATTTTTTGTGTGATCATAGTCCCATAGTCTTTGGCTTAGTAAAAGGTTGCGTTTGTATAGGCATGTCAATAGTCTCTTCACTCTGCCAGGACATGAAACTTTGTTTGCTGAAGGTGAACACCATTTCATGACATTTTTACCAGTATTTGTTATGGTTAAAGTAGTTACATTTTGCAGAATATTTGAAGTCAGAAGTTCTCTTTCTTGATGCTGCCCCCACAGAATCAAGGCACACACAGGACACTTTTTTTTTCCAAATAGTAACTGGCAGAGGGCACGCATCCGATTTCCTCCAGCATTGTATTCCACAAACTGGGTGTCTAATACCCTGCTCCTCTTAGAAAATCCTTTGTTCTCCTGTCAGAAGTCAGAAAGACAAACACTCTCTAACCTACTTGTTCTCACAATAGTAAATATTTTATGAACAGTTCAATTAAGATCATGTAGAGCCACTAAATACTTAAATTTGTATTGCTTTTGGCTGCTTCAGGCTTGTTCATTCTTCAAGCCCTATCCAAAAGGACAGCTCTATAAGAGAGTTTAGTAGGTGTTTGCTTTCTTCCCACTCCAACCCACATTGCAGCAGGACAGAAAAAATGCAGGCGATTTTAAAGCATGAGAAAAATATTGAAATATTAGTTCTTTTGCATCAGTTTTGTTATTGTAGATTAGCTCAGTAGAACTTCAGTATCAAAAGCCTGGAGGGCTGCTTGAATCCTGTTACTGAAATTCTGCTTCACCCCCTTGCATTCAAGGAAAGCTACACTAGTTCAAAGCAGTTATGTAAAGAAATGTTTAGCTTAAATGGATGAGGGAGGTGAGGGAGTAAAGCATTCTCTGCCTAATTGCATAGTGCCATGTACTTTCTTTTGGAAGTAGAAAAACTCCTAAGGTGTAATTCATGAAGTAGAGTAATGAAGGGTTTTACTTTATTACCAAATTTATTCTCATATTACATCATGAATAAACACTTTACCTCATTTGCTTTTGCACTGCCTCCTTTATAAACCACTTGGCTGGTCCAACACTATTTTAAGTATTTTTTAGTTATATTATGCAATGATAATCTGCATGAAGTCTAACAGGTTCAGCTTCTCAAGGTGTTATGTATAATTTGACCTTATACTTAGTACAGTTATACAGATTAATGATCTGGGATGGATTATGACTTTATTTAGATTTGTGAAGAACTGAAGTAACTACAGAAAATGTCATTGAAATCAATGCCATAACTCTAAATGTGCAACCAAGAAAACAGTAATTTAGCTATATTTCTTTTGCTTTGTATATTTAATTAGCATTTGCAACTGTTCCAAAAACTGAATGGAGCAAATATTGAATTTTCTTGTTGTCTAGGACGACTGGAATCTCTAAGCGATGTTCTCTTTTTTAAAGGAGAAACTCAGAGATAAATTGAAGCATCACAACATGTTAACAATTTTCATTTTAAACTATTACTGCACTGCCACATGCATGTGAAAAAATCATTTTTTCAGTGAAATTTAATACTGATTTATTTGGACACATCAGAGCTACAGCCTTGGAATCGTCTAGGTTTGAAACTAACTTTTGTGCTTTACCATAATCATTTTGCTTTCTAAATAAAGTGAGTTCCATTAACAAATTGGTTTGACAAGTTTTCTATCCCTGTACCACATTAAGTGACATTTTGAAATTAAACCAGCAAAGCCTTATGAAATATTTTCAGTATTGTGAACAAGCCACTGGATCTAAATTGGAAACAAAAATGGCTGCCTGAACGCCAGAAAGTACCAAAAGCACAAATAACTGACAGACACTAGCAGCAAATTAGAAAAACAAGGCCTATGTAAAAATCCGACCAATTTTAAGAGGTTATTGGCCTATTTTGTGAATACAATAGGTGTAGATGTAATATCAGTTCACAGTCACAAGTGATATAGTTCTGCATATTTTTCTCATCTTGATTATGAATCTTAAAAGTTAAGATTTTATCTGTAAAAAACCCCAAACATTTTAAACCAGCTTAGCCTAAAGCAGCTTTTTTTGATTGCCTAATTTAACTGCGTAAGAATAGTAAATCTTATAGTTGGTCTCTGTAAACCTCACAGCTGGAACATTCTAACACTACTTTGCAGTTTCCAGTGATCAAAGTAAGTTACTTGATATATCAAACTAAGAATTTCATAATGGAAATAATGCAACACCAGGGGGTGCAGTTATCATGAAATAATTACACTCCTGGGAGATTACAGACAAGGCTGTACCCCAGGGGTGTGATTATCCCATGATAACCATGTCCGCCGAAATTGCCTTATTGCAAAAATAATCTCTATTCACTGGTGAGATATTATTCAATATGAGTATTTTTTAAATGGTAAGATCATTTTTTTTTTTGCCTGAATCACCAACTGGATTAGTAAAATGCTCTCTATTCCTTGGTTTGTTTCATGCGCCCAACTTTTTGGACTTATTTTGCTGTTTACTACAGCGTTGCATGTTGAGAAATACCAGTTTCCTCCCTCAAACACAGGGCTCTCATTAGCAGCATACATATACTTTAAATTTGCATAGGCCAGTGGTGTTCAACTCCTCCAGCCCCGTGGGCCAGACGAATGGCACAGGTCCAATCTGTAAATTGGATCCAGAGCACACAGCCATGTTATCTGGCCCAGAGGGCTAGAATTTGGAAGTCACAGCATTAAATTGCTGCGGCTCTGGAAGCTGGGGCAATTAATGCTGCCACTGCTTACCACCACGCTGCCAGATTTCTGAACTGTGGGTAGCTCCATGGATCAGAGGGCACAGCTCTGTGGGCTGGCTCTGGCCTACAGGCTGGATCTTGGGCGCCCCTGGTATAGGTCAATTCTACTGCAATTCCACCTTAAGAATCCCTAGTGCAGTGGTTCTTAACCTTTTTAACCTCAAAGCACCCTTCCATAACTTTTCTGAATTAAGCAGCACCCCATTTCAAATACTAATTTATTCATTACGGTACTTCCCTCCTTGCCAGGGGGAGCCTGAGCTTGAACTTGCTCATATCTGCTTTCCTCCTCATACCTCACTTATCTCCTCACACTTCCTGTGACACCCTTCAAAGAATCTTATAGGACCCCAGGGTGCCCCAACACCCTAGTTGAGAATAACTGCTCTACTGAAATCAGTGCTGGTCAGTACCCAAAATAGATATGGTGCTGAATCCTATAGGAAGGTATTTCCACACCATCTCCTTAACATGCTACCACTCAAACTTTTGATTGATTACCTATTAAAAATTATTATACATGTTGTAGTGGCAGTAATTATTGTTTTTCAATTGCAGCTTCATATTTAGCACTGAGTACTCGACACAAAGCAAAGAAAAGCCAACTTTCTAAAGACTGTTTTTCATAACTGACAAACTTAATACAAGCAATTAAGAGTCAAGTACATTGTTCTCAACCATCTGAAAAACAAAGCACATAGAAATGTTTTTTTTAAAAAAGGACCTTCTAATAGTAGGCTAACCAAGAAGACTGTCAAGAAAATATCAGAAATCACTGAAATGAGTGAAAATGTTGCCTAGCAGCAGATCATCATAATGTAAAGCAAATATTCATGATTCTACTCACCCCTTTAGTCTCTTCAGCACAATTGATATAGCATCTCAGCCTCAACTAAACAAACAGCTTCTGCATTAACTGTAAATAGTACTGACTTTCAAACAGACTTAGGTTTCTTAGTCACCTATATACTTGAAAAAAAAATTACCCTTAGACTCACCAGATTTAAAACTACCACTTCAAACTACATGTTATTTGAAACAAAACAGGCAGTCCTCTAATAACATCCAATTGCATTTTAATGGGGTTAGCTAATAAATTCCTCTTTTTGTTTCCTGATTATGACAAAACAGAATGTTCAAAATCTCTGAAGTTAGGCAAGTCCCCTCTCTTCTTCCATGCAATAAAGATTTGTTAGTAGAATAATTGCTGCCACCTTATTTGCCAGACTAGGCCTGGAAAGGAAATGTTTGTTCTACATTTAGTATAACATTCCCTTAAAGACTTTGGAATTTTGTTACAATGCAACTGATTTCAAACATGGCTGGAGACAGAAGGCAATATGATTTTTACATGGTTCCCCATCATGTAGATACAACATGTTTCAACCCTTCTTTTAAACAGTGTGCAATGAAGTTTTTAGCACTCTTATTGTATTTTGTAGACAGGACAGCCTAAGTGTTTCTGTAAGTGTATGGAATAGGCAATGAGCAAGGTAAGTCACTCCTTATCATCTATGAACTAAATGTGCTACCACCCACTGGTGCCAACATAGCTAGAAATGTAGCTTTTTACTCATGAGACAACAAGTCCTAGTTTCAAAAGCATACCACTGATAAACTTGAGATTCATTAGCAACCATTCCACCATTCATGTAGTCTAGCTTCAACATTGTATTAGTGAGTGGTATATATCAGGAGCAGTTTATCTAAGTCAGCGGTTCCCAATCTGTGGTACAGGTACCACCAGTGGTACGCAGTTAACAGATTTATTAGGACTTTATATGATAAAAATTGCTGGTGGTACTTAAGGTTGAACTGTACAAATTGCTGGTGGTAAGGTTGTATTGTTTTAAATTGGTGGTATGCAATCTGTCAAAGTTTGGGAACCTCTGATCTAAGTGAAAAAAAGCATCTAAAATTACTAAAAGTGTTCAACATGAGAGATTATGATAGGAAGTAAACAATATCAGTTAAGAAGGACAACGTAAGTAGGGAGAAGGAATGTAGGAACATTGCTAAAATTCTATTGGCACTAAATTATCTTATTTATTAATTTTGTGATTATAGGGCTCTATTTAAATCAATGGGTTTATACCGACATAAATCAACAGGGGAGGGGGTGTGCAGTGATTGTATAACAACTCAAAAATAAAGTCTTAGTGTTGTATATTGTGTAGGAGAGTGTGTATGGTGGATTGTGGGGGGGTATATGTGGGAGGGTAGTGGCATTTGTGGGGTGTGAGGGAGACTGGGGGGACACCTCCACACTCTCCCCATGGTGTGCAGCTCCTAACAGAAGCAGCAGCAGCAGGTGGGGGTGCCTGGTGGTGTGCGGCTCTGGCCAGCACTACGTATGGGGGCGAGGAGCGTAGCTCAGCTGAGCTGCTTCTATCTCCAGGGTTCCCCACCTCATATGTACAACTTCCACACTTGCACGTCACCAGAGGGAAGCTCCACACGTTGGAGCCGACTGCCTTCACTGCTCCCTGCCATGCACGTCCTGGGACACCGCTGGAAGTGGAGAGGAGCCCCGGCTCCAGCTTCCCCGCGTAATACCAGGACCTGTGTAGCAGGGAGTGGTGAAGGCAGCTGGCTCCAGTGCATTGAATTTCTCTCCACTAGCATGTGAATATGGAAACTGAATGTGCGCCATGGAGAGCCCTGGTGATAGAGGCAGCCTGGCTGGGCTGCGCTCCTTGCCCCCATGTGCAGTGCTGGCCAGAGTCGCATACCACCAGGCACCAGTGCCCCAAGCACCCCTGCCTACTGCTACCACCAGCTGAGGCTGCGTGCCATGGGTGGGAGCAGGGGGGTGCCCACACCTTCCCACTCTCCCTCACACCCACAACCTGCCCACCCGAACTCTGTGTTGCTGCCACGCCCTTGGGCACAGGCTTCATGTTGCTGCCAGCCCCATGGTCCATGCTCCCACCCAGCTGCAGCTCCCCTGCTGACCCTACCCCCATTGCTTCCCTACCTACTACCCAGAGCAAGTGAGATGCAGATGAAGCATAGCAGGTCCCCTGGCAGCTGCAGTGGCAGCAGCAGCCCTGTTCAGAAGTTGTGTGCTGGCTGGGTCGGGCCCTTCTGTCCACAAGGGTGGAAGTGAGGTGTAATAGGGTATGTCAGGGTGTGTATAGTGGGCGCCTTGTGGATGGAAGGGCTTGGTGGAGTACAATTAGTTGGCGGGTGCCACAGGCCAGAAGAAAGTGTTTGGCAGGCCAAATCCAGCCCACGGGCCTTATTTTACCCGCCCATGTTGTTAGCCCTTGAATAGAGGCTTAGGATAACTGCCATCAACTAGTGGCTATTATTAGGATGGTACAATTTTCAAACAATGCCTAATACTGTAGCAACTATGGATGAAAACACACCATTTCTTTAAACATTTTCTGATGTTTCACCCCACTGAACCATTTTCTGCCTTTTGGAACCAGTCCAGCTAGATATAGCAAGGGAGTTGGTATGCTAAGAGAGAACTCAGCTCTAATCTATGGCTTCTCTCAGAACATTATCAAGGGTACTGACTGCAAAGATCTTCATGAGCATCTGAACTGAAAATACAATTCATTCTATCACTATAACGTTTTGTATGATCCAAAGCGGAACGTTTCAATGTGAAGTCTCCTTGTTTTGTTTGTTTTTAGTATGTACCCCTCTCAGGGCATCTAGAGTCGCTTACAAATTTTCTGTTATGATTGCAAAAAAGTGTTAAGATGTCACAATTTTGGTACAAATGACTTTTTTGATAGCTGAAAAAAATTAGTTATCTTATTCATTTAAAATAAATTTAGTGTAGTACCTATTAATGGAGAAAGACCAAATAATATAAGTCAATATATAATTGAATGCTGAAAGCATATTTCTACTCAACAAGCAAGATGGCAGAAAGGAATTATTACTTGTGAATTATTTGCCTATTAGATCTATGAAGTGTCTAAATATTTAGAGGGAAAAAATCCATTTTCACCAGTCTGATTCAGTGTACCCTTACTTGTCCTGGCTCTCGGTTTCAGCCTAAATTGTGGCTGTATGATTTTGATGACTGATCATACTAGCTTGTAAAAGAAGATACTTTTGTGTTAAACATCTGATATAGGGAATCAGGCTGCTTCAGACCTAACTGCCCATGAAAAGGGACAGAGCAATGTCACCACAGTGACATATGTGACAGTGACAATATTCAAATGATTTTTTTCAGTCATTACTAATTCGATCTTTTGAATCTGAAACATGACTATTGTGATATTACAAACGGAAACTACATTTGAATGAAGAATCCTTGCTTATTTCTTCTGTTTGAAGTAGGATATAATCATATATCCCTAATTTAGAACTGAGAAATACCTGTAACAAGTCTGGCCAGTATCTTTTCAAAACATTTAAAATACATTCTCTTAATGCCTACCTGAACCATCGTTGGAAACTGAACTTGCATTAATTCCAGAAAGACCAAACAAAGGACATTCTCGGTCAGTGTTAACATGGCCCCACTTGTGGCATTTAATACACCTCACATTCCGCACCTAAAGAACAAAGAGTATTGATGGAACTGAGCTAACAAAGCTTCCTGTCTTCTTGTACAGTGCTGTTCAACTTTTGAGTGGTTGAGGGGGCCACCCACCACATGAACCAAGCATCTCCTGTGCTGCCCCAGCTGTACCACGTGGGCTCCTTCCCTGTGGGCAGGCCACACCATGCAGGTATCTTGTTTGTACAGACAACATGATGTGGCCCCCGCCCCAGACTTCCCAAGCCCTATGACCAGAGGCTTCTTTGGCTTCATGAGGCGCACTGCTCCTCTCCACCCCCAGGGGTGGAGACAGGCAGTGGGAATTGGAGGTGGGGAGAGCCTGGGGATTCTGGAGGCAGCAACAAGACAAACAAAGGGGGGGGGAGCAGTACCTGGATCAGGAGCCTGGGGGCCATGATTTAACTCCTCAGGAGTTGCATGTAGCCCCTAGCCCACCAGTTAGACAGTCCTGTTCTAGTACTTAGGCGCAAGGCTTATAAATTGATTGAGTGAGAGATGAGGAAAATTAAAAGTCCACATAAACGTCCAGTGATTACACAAACCTCTGACATATTCTTAAGATAACCACATAGTGAAATTTATGTAACTTGCCTGGATACCAAATGGTTGATCTCTGATATTCATGTCATCCTTAGCATATCTGTTATACACACACACACACACAGAAAGAAAGATTAAATTTTCAAGACCAAGTAAAATAGAAATCAAATAACTAGGAAAAATATCATATCCATAACTACTACAAAAAGCGTAGTACAGAGGATGCAAGTCTATTTCAAAGCCGTACTTAAGTGTCAAATAGTAAAACTGATCTGTTGAAATGTGAAGCCAGAACTCAGACAAGAGACAAAACTAAGCTGACAGACTAAGTGATGTGTTCCAGCATTAGAAGCTTAACTGTGAAACTGTGATAGTGTAAGAAAAGTAGAAAGCAGTAAGATTAGCACTTAATAGATTAACCAAAGGGAAACCACCTGCCAGGAATAGTTCAGAAGAAAAAGCAAATAAGGAGAGGCATGTATATTAGCACTAAGGACGGATTTCATACTTACTTTTCTCGCGGAGCTACTTTCTGCCATTCAAATTTGTATTCAGTCTCTCCCTCTTGCTGTAAAAACAACAAACACAGCAGTATGGAAAATCCCATGTCACATTTCAAAAGCAAGTAAATAAAAAGTATTAAGAATCGACGTATTGAATTACCTCTTTCGTTTCTTGTTTGAATGTCAGAAAAATATGAGGAAAAAACAACAAAGACTACATTAATCATACACTCAACAGATTGCTTATATATACTTTGAAAATTAAATATGAATGGTTTATATAATAATGTCACTACCTATTGTCAGGAAATACTTTACATACTTTACATTAAAAGATCAATTTAGTATACAGCTCACCCTCTTGTAAATCTATATTACAAATACTGAAAAATAACAAATATGTAATTATATAGCTGTGGCAAATATATACAGTATTCTTTCTTCTCAAGTTTTTCCAACTTTATTCAGGAGTACTTCAGTGAAATCATATAATTCTCCTGCAGTTCGTTTTTCAGTTCTACATTTATTGATGGAAGCAAAGTATCAAAATCACCTGATATCTAGGACCTTAATTTTGCTAATGTTCCAAAACTTACATTTTGCTACAGTGACTAGTTGATTTCAATAGGTAGTGTCTAAATGTTTGCAGGCCTGGGTTCTGTATTTGAAATAAATGTTTATAAAGGAACATTATTTAACAAAATGATATTCTTCATGTGAACACATTTCTTCTTAAATGGAAATTCCAAATATGTTACAAAGACTTGAAAGCCAGAAGCACCAATCCTGTAACTTAAAAACACTGTTTGTTAAAGTATGGTTAAGGAATTTTTAGGGTAGGGGTAGACAAGTTACCACAGCAGAAAAGGAGGTGGGGTTTTGCTGTTTGTCAGCTGCTCTATGGTAAATGCTATATTGCATTCCAGCCTCTCAGTCTAGAGTTACCTCAGCTTATATTTCATCTAGCATTGGGTAAGAGGACTCACACTAGTAGTTTCTGTGGACTAGCAAAAGTATGGCAAATCACTGCCCCATTTTCCTCTGTGGTTACTAGTTTCTTGCCCGTACTTTTAGAACAGGTTTAAAAATATCTGTATTGCTGGATAACCATTTAGCTGCTCCCCACAGGGGCTGCTACCTTAAGGATATAGCAGAACATAAGTAAGTCTGACATTGCTAACTATAAATCTTATTATTGTCACAAATCAAGTGTTTTTAATCTGCTACTCAATTATTCTGACACTATGTCAGGCTCTATGTTCATTGCTTAGTTTTGTGGGTTTGTATGAAAAACAGCATTTCTCACTGAGGATAAACAGATCTGGGAAAACTAGCTCCACAGGGAGAGAGAATATAGTGTCTACAAAATACCATCAGAAAAATTAGGAGAATTAGGAAAAACAAGATTTCCCATATTTTGATGGTAATTTTAAAAAGTAACATTAATGCTAATAATAATAATAGAAGTTAAGATATTATATTTGTGTCTGAATTAAACTGGCAGTGTTTTTAAAGGATTATTTTAAGAAGCCTTTAAGTTAAATAAGAGGTCTCAAACATATGGGCTGTAAACCAGACCTAGCCCATGGAGTCCCATAATCTGGCCCCCAGTGCTGTCCCATTGACCCACATGCTGCACTGGACTGGGCCTGTGCTGCAACTGGATCCTGGGTGGCATTGTCACCCACAGCTTTCGTTGCAACTGGGTCCCAGGTGGTGCTGCCACCTCTGGTGCCCACTTGGGCCAGCATCCCAAACCAGCCTGGGTGGGTGCTGCATGTGCTGGATCAAGCATGTAAGCGGGAGTATCTATATGGCTGATCTCGCTCATGGACCAGCCTTGTGCCAATCATTTGGCTCTAGGGGACAGATGAGTTCAACACCCCTGACTTAAATAATTACAAAACAAGCTTAAAAATAAAAAAAAAATCCCACTGATTTCCAGAAATTTCTACTGTGGATTCAGACTTTTTCTGCTCAAATTTTCCAGATAAGACCAACCCATTGAAAGCCTATTTGGTAAACATTTAAACTTGCATATTCCATTGTAATTGTTTTTCTTCTCCCCTACCTCTGCTGCCTTATTCATGCCACCCATTAACTTTTAACAATGTCCAACATATAAAAAAATACTGGTAGTTTTTCAGACTTCAAAGCACTGCAATAAGTAAGGTAGCCCAATACTTCATAATATAAGCAAATTAAAGGAAGGCGCCTAACTTCACCAAACTAACTGCACAGATGGAAATTTTCTAGGTGTTGGCATCAGACTGAAAGTTGTTTGGAACATTTTATATTTTTCAGACATGTTCAAGAATCATATTAGGGTTAAATGTGGGTCTACCTTCCCCATTTTGTTGAGTTCTAGCATGCCTTGGAGCAGAAGCTTAAGACTCAGCAGAAGGGCTACCTTTGTGTCAAGATGTCTCTTCTTGTTACCGTAAAACTTTTTTATTTTTCTCTTCCCACAGGGAAACAGTTCCCTAATTTCTTCTTGATTCAAGACATTAAAAAAAAAATTAGTAGTATGCGATTATGTCGTTAAGAACCGAATACACACAGCATACACACAGTGGGAGGAGGGAGTTAAATTGCAATTACACAGGCAACTTTTAATCAGGCATTTCCTAGTTTGACTGCCTATGACTTTGCAACTTCAATTCTTTTAAAGAAGTTGTGTATAAAATTCTTTTTTTTCTTGTTAGCTGCAACAAAAGAATGAATCAGAAGTACCTTTCTTTGCTCCAGGTGGGGCCTCATACATGAAGTTAAGACCATTTTTCACCCGCTCGTCACCCATAAGCAATCTAAAAATTAAATGGATTTTAGGACACAGGATATGAAATATCCACATTTTAAAAATATGCTTTGTAGGAATAATGTAAAACACACAAAAAAGATTCACAAAGGAGTTGTGATCTTTAATAATTTCTTGTCTGTTAATCTTAATGCAATGGGTTAAATATCAAAAGAATGTAGACAGTGCTCAAACTTTGCAGACAACGCTGCACAGCATAACAATGAACGTTTAAAGTCAATTCTGTGCTAACAGTACTGTGCAAAACAGATATGTACAATGTAAATGTAGAACCATGTAAGGTTACCTGCTACCCCAAGCAGAGAATGTAGTATGGCACTTACTCAAATACACAAGGAATATTGGAAGAGCAAGTAGGAAAAAAAAAGAAAGTTCATAAAAACATGCTCGTGACCCCTCAAGCAGATTCAAATTAGCAAATCACTGTCCCAAAGGAATGAGAACTCTTTTCCACTAAGGGGAAATTTGAGAGCTGGTACAGAAGACGCTTCAAAACATCTGAGGGTAAGCTGCCTCCTTCTGTACATCACTACATATCAGTAGTGGCCAACCTTTTTGGTAGACATGCCACAAACTAACCCCGCACCCTCCTTAAGTGCCACTCTGATTCCTTTCCCATACCCGATCTGCTACTCAGCTTTCTGCCCCCTGCCTTGCACTCTCTGCTCTGCTTTCTGCTCCCTACTCTATCTGCCACTTGTGGCAACCCTGCTATATATAAGGAAAGGGAAAGCTACAGCTTTATTGTTTTTTGTTTTTTTTACTTCTTTTTGGTCCTCACCTATTATCATAAGATTCTTGTTCTTTAAGATACTGTTGCATTAGCTCTTCTTGTTTCTTCTTATCATAAGATATTTTCTGTTCTGCCATCCATACCTACATAAAACACACGAACTAGTTAATTACACTTTCTTTATAAAAATAAAACATTACTGCACATAAAATTACTTTAGAATCAATATACTTTTGGTAACATGTTTAGAATTATTTTTAGCAAGTCACCACTTATGCAAAAGAAAAAGGATAGTCTTAATAAATCACATCTGGAAAAATAACGTCAATGCGCGTTTTGTCTGTACAACAAATGAACGTTATGTTACAAATGTTAAATAAGTGTGATGTAATTCCAAAGACATTTTTCCTGATTGTGTATATACAATTAAAATTAAAACATTTATTGCATTGGGATAATACTTATGGAATTCTAACCAGCAGGATTCCAGTAAGCTAATAAGAGGAAATCAATGGTAAGCAAGGGTATTAAGCAGAGGTAATATCATCATTCAACATCAGCTTGTTTTCCTCTATTGAGATAAAACAGAAATGATAAAAATGGATTTGTCAATTATATTACACCCCTCACTTCCTGCTGTTGCCATGTGCTGAAAGGTGATCCAGGCTGTGAGAAGCAGCTAGAGGTATGAATCTCAGCATGGTAGGAAAATAAGTCAGTCCCAAAAAACCATGCCACAACATCCTTGTGGGTCACAACAGCAGCCTGAAGAGCAGAATGAACCAAGAGGTGGTGGGCTGGCTACAAACAAAGCTTTGATGGCTTAAGAATCCATAAGTTACTTAACCCCCTTGCCCACAGGGAGAAATAAAATGCTTCCATGCACTCTTTCACAAATGGGTATGTGCAATGCTGAGCTCAGTGCAATTAGTAGGCAAGCCAGTCACTAGTTTGGATTGATGCTACACTTTGATCTGAGAACCTATTACTAGGCACGTGCGAAACAGGCCATATTCGATTCAAATTCAGCCCAAATCGGAGGACAGTGATTCGATTAGTTGATTCGGATGGCTGTCCCCAATTCGATTCAGCTGAATCGGAAGATTGTTGCTGATTCGGAGAATCAGCAATTTGGCCAGCTTTAAATGTTTTTTCTACACACCTCGAGTTACCAGGCATGGCTCCTGAACACTGCAAAGGTGGGGAGGATGGAGCATCCCACAGGAGCATGGAGGGCCCCCCAGCGTGCTCGGCGGTGGACCCAGAAGCGGACCAGAAATACTTCTGGTCTGCTGCCGAGCGCATGGGGGACCCCCACTCCCCTCCCCTGCCCTCCAGGCTTGGCAATTGGCCACAGGGGGAGCCCAGGTGCCCCCCCAGACGCAGAAGGCACCAGTCACTGAGCCAGGGGGTGGGTATGAGGGTGGGAGCGAGGCATCTATGCCCGCTCCCAACATATCCTATTATGCCTCACACTCCCACCCTTTTTGGTGGAAGGCCTGGCCCAGCTAGCATGGGTGGGGTTGCTGCTGCAGGCTTCCCTGGTGTGCTGGTCTCTCTGGGCAGCAGACAGGAAGAGGGGAGGGGAAGCAGCAGCTGAGTGGGAGTGCGGAGCCAGGGGGGGTGGAAGCAGCACAGAGCTCAGGTGGGCAGGGACACGGGGACTTTCCCCCATGCCGCACAGCCCTGGCAGGTAGCGGGGGCAGCAGCAGCCATGGGGGTAGCATCTGCTTGGTGCTGGTGCCCGGCAACTGCCTCCAGCCAGCGCTGCAAGGAGTGCAGCTCCTGCTGAGCCTTTTGTTTGCCTGATGCTCCCTGCACTCACAGGGCACAGGAGGGAAGCCCGAGACACTGGAGCAGGCTGTGGCAGTGAAAGCAGCTGGCTCCAGAGCCTGGGGCTTTTCTCCTGTCCCTGGTGAGTGCGTGGAGTGCTGGGGAAACAAACCGGTCAGCAGGGGGGCTACACTTTTCACGGTGACGTGCAGAG
>NW_005841969.1:1736778-1739640 GCF_000455745.1 Alligator sinensis
TTGCCTGAATTGACTGCAGGAGAGGACAGTGTTCCAGAGACCAGTGTGTTCCAGGTACACACCCACACCCCACAAATGCCACCCAACCACCCAACATACCCTATGCGCCCCACACAGCCACACCCCCTCACAAAGTCCCCCCATACCCACCATAAACACCCCCACACTCTCCCCACCCACACACCCACCTGCCCCCGACCACACACACCCAACCACACCCCTCCACATAATATAAAAGACTAAGAATTTATTTTTCAGTTATTATGCAATCACTTCTTATACAGTACACAAATACAAATCATGACAAAAATATCTTTTGTAACAATGTTATAGTAGGTGTTTGACTTCTAGTGTATGATTTGATTTTTTCTGGTTCTAAGATGGCAGCCCTGCCCCCTCCTAAAAGGAGTATTTGGGGGGGAAGGGGAGAAACTTCTGGTTGCAAATGCCAGGGGTGGGGCTTCTAGTCTCAAGATGGCAGCCAGGAGCAGGGCACCTGACAAGGGGCAGGCTTACTCATGCAGCCCTTGACAGCTCGCCAAACCTCATTAAGTGGCCCTCTGCCAGAAATCATTGCCTCCACCTTGCCCTAAGCAGTAGGGCTATGCGAAGCTTTGGTCCCTGATTCGATTTGGTGGAGATATGGCCCAATTCGGTGGCCAAATTTCTGAATCTGAATCAAATCAGGAAACCCTTTAATCTCTCCGAATCAAATTAGAACCCACCAAATTGATTTGGAGTGATTCAGAGACTTGGACACAGATACAGCTTTAAATGTTTTTTCTATATACCTCAAGGTACAAGGCAGCTCGTGAATGCTGAGATGCTGGGACGGATGGAGCGTCTCACAGGAGTACAGGGGGTCCCCAGCACGCTTGGCAGAAGACCCAGAAGCAGACCAAAGCACTTCCACTTCTGGGTCTGCCAGGGAGTGCGCTGGGAGGCTCCCCTCTTGTCCACCCAGCTCAGTGACTGATGCCTCCTGGGGACTGAGGAGGCACCTGGGATCCCCCTTGTGGCTGACTGCCTACCTGAAGGGGCCCCCCTGTGCACTCCCTGGTGGACCCAAAAGTGGACTGGAAGTACTTATGGTCCACTTCTGGGTATGCCGCCGAGAACGCTGAGGAGCCCCCCACGCTCCTGTGGGACGCTCCATCCGCCCCAGCATCACAGCGTGCATGAGCCACACCTGGTTAACCTTTTTATTTAACCAGTGTAATTTCTTATCTTGTGATTGTAAATTTTAGCATACAGTAGTCTCATTTAATATAGGTATTAGATGCTATTCTTTGGGCTGTTAATTTCACATATAATATATTCATCATATGTTAATTTTTATGTGCAAATTTAATCTCACACAAAAATACTGACCACTTTCCTTACATTATATATTATGCCTCAGTGAAGATGCAGTCATGTCAGAGTCACTTGTTGAAAAAATACAGAAATCATACTAAAAAATGGATTGAAGTTACAGAGGCTTGACCCCAACTATAGGAGCATGTAGACAATAACAATTCCATTATAACAATTTATACTGGCATAATTCCACAAGAAACTAACAGTTATGTCTGTCCACGTTGGAGTTATTGCAAAACAGCTATTCAGGAATAGGTATTCTTAATAACCAAGCGTGGGGATACTTGTGTATTAAGTTATAACAGAAAAGTGGCACTTGCTTTAGAATAAGAGCACATAAACATGAAGTTCTTCTGGAACTGTACTACTGCATTTTAACTGAACCTGGCATAATTTTCTACGCAGATATGATCCATGTGAAAAATTTGTCTTGGGCAGAAGCTTGAAGTGTTACTGGTCTGTGATAGGTTGGATAACTGTGTTAAAGTATTAAAGTAAAAAGGACAACATCCTTCCTGCACTAATCTAGTAACCTCCATCTTGAAAAGTTAGAAAATACAATTTCCCCACTTCTGGTCTTTTATAAGGTGCTATCTATTACTTACAGTGCCCACACCATGATTTGGACCTCTCAGTACAGGCTGAAACCTGTAACCTACAAACATAGGTATGTCAATGGGTACAACATCCAGCAATAGCATGTCCATGGAGCTGTTGTGCTAGAAAATTTGCTATTTTTTAGATTTGCTTTGCCAACGGAAAACAAAGCTGAGGAGCTCGCCGATGCTGATAAATGGGCTTGCTTAGGGAGTCACGAAGAAATCACAATTCTTTGAATAAACCTTCCTGCAAGCCCCAGAGTCTCTTCCCACCTCCCCAACCTGGCTGCTCTCCTGGTCTGACCCCAGCTCTCCTGCTGCGAAGTGTCCCCCTGCCACTGCCACGTCTCGGTGTTATTGTTGTCTGTGTTGCATCCAGAAATACTACAGGCTGGGGCCTCCCACAGCCAGGACAGCTCCACAGCTCAGGTTCACTCAGACCTGTGCATGCCCCTGGAGGGGGGACAGGCCACGACCCAAACCCTCCCCACCAGGGCAAGCTCAGGCTGCTAGGAAGGGGGTTAAGGCCCCAGGGACAGCTAGCGAGGGGTGGGGGGGGCGGTTCCTCCTGGGGGGCCAGGCCAGGTCAGCCTCCCCTTGCCCCTCGGGTGCCCGTGTGGGGGGAGGGGTCCAGGGGGGTCACACTCTGGCAAGCGGGCAGGGGGGCCCAGGGAGGCAGAGGGACCCGTCAGTCCTGTCCGGGGGGCCTCTGGCGAGGTGGGGCCCATGCCGGGGCGGGGAGTGTCCGCCCGCGCCGCCCTCACCTTCTTGATGTTGGACTTGGAGGCTGGGTGAAAATCCTTCTTGCACATGAAGTTAGCGAATGACTTCCCCATGATGGCGGCGACAGCGGCGACGGCTACGACTGAGAGCGCCGCTGCCCCGAGCCCGGCCGCGTCCGCGC
>NW_005841969.1:1739915-1747890 GCF_000455745.1 Alligator sinensis
CTGGCCTGGGGGGAGCGGGGGGCAACCCGCCGGGAGCCCGCGCCCGGTACGCTGCCCTCCAAGCAGAGCGGGAGTGGGTGGCGGGCGGGCGGGCAGGTGGGGGTTGCAGCCTGGGGAAGCCGAGTGAGTCCCCCGGGCCTGGGCCTGTGCCTGTCCCTGCTACAGTGCACCTACATCGAGATCGAGCAGGCGCCCCTCACGCACGCCGTGGTCCTGAGCCGTCCGGCCTGGCTGTGGGGGGCTGAAATGGGAGCCAACGAGCACGGGGTCTGCATCGGGAACGAAGCCGTGTGGGGGAGAGAAGAAATCCAGGACGAAGAAGCTCTCCTGGGCATGGATCTCGTCAGGTTGGCGGAGAGGCTGACAGTATTCAAATGCATGGGGTTAAACTCCAGGCGCGCAGTCCAACTCAAACGTGTGGTCAGTGCTTGGGCTGCTGCGGTTAAGGCAGAGCAGTTTTTATAGCCACTGGCACAGCAGGTATCACCTCAGACTATCTTGCAACTCTTCCCCCACACAGCTAGGTTGATGGGGGCAGTTCAGGGGAAGTCTGGAGGAGGTCTGGCCTCATGTCTGTCAAGTTATGATAAGCCACTCTTACTACGTTGGCTCCCTGCTTCTGAAGGCTAGGCTTCTTTCTGCCTGTTCTGTTCGTCTTCAGATACAAACATTTCTTGACACAGATACCTAATCCACAGACACTGACCTGTCACTGAGACTCTACAAAGGAAGGTCCTCAAGGGGTTTTGAGTGGTTTGGTACCCATCAAAATTCTAGCCGCCACAGTTGCACTTGAGGATTGGGGCTGTGGCCTTCTTAAGTCTCTCTCTGTCTCCTCAACTGCCTGAAGTACTACCAGTTTTTTAGTTTCAGCCTCTGTCACAGGCCCCGTACTTTGAAACAGAGAAAGGCCACCTATCGTTGCCTAGTTCATTTGGCCAGAAAAATGTAATGAAGGTGTCATAGTGTAATGACAGTCTCTGAGACTAGCATAACCCTCCTCAGTACAGGCTGGGCAGGAAGTTAGTTCCACCAGGCTGCAGTTTAATGACTCTCAGCTGTCAGGTCTGGCAGCTTTTTCCTTGTGCCCCGTGAAGAGGTCTCCCCCAAATATCACTGTTATTGTTCAGATTTAACTTGAATATTAAGGTTGCAGACAATTTTAAGGCTTATTATTACAAAATCAAATATCTTAATTTTGTTTTAGACTTGGACTTGAAAGAGCTGATACAGCTGAAAAGGCCCTTACTGTCATTGTTGACTTGCTAGAAAAATATGGACAGGGTGGAAACTGTATGGAGAGTCAAATGGTATTTACCTACCATAATAGCTTTTTGATAGCTGACAGAAAGGAGGCTTGGGTATTGGAGACTTCTGGAAAATACTGGGCGGCAGAAAAAATAGAAGGTATGGTTAACAATCTTTACTAGGATTTTAAATCTTCCCAGTTCAGTAGCATTAGCATTTCCCTGCTTTTCATATGCTGTTTTATTAGGATGTGGCAGAGGAAACTGGTATTTAGGTAACTAGAAACAGCATGGCATACAACAAAAATGGCTCTTTAAGAGCTTAAATGGATGGGGGGAGGCTTATGGATAAGGTGATGGAGGCCTTAACATACATAAGGCTATTTAGGATGGAAGACCGATGAAATTGGAAGAAGTTGGGAACACTCATGGATGGGAGGGGAGGACCCTATGCAATGTGAAACTTGATAATGGTAAAATGGGAATGGTAGAATTATGAAGTTTTGAGGGCAGTATATAGATGTGTAAAATTTGATACAGTAATAGGGAGCATCAGAAAAAATTCAACAAGAGGAATTAACTGGCAGATAGAGAATATGACTTTAATAAGTTATTTACAAGAACTAAGAAGCTCAGTTTTTAAGACTGTTCAGTGTTTCTTTATATTCCGACACTAGCCTTCCTCTTCAAAGAATATGGGTGTGAAGATTAAAAGAATGAATCTTGGAGCTGCTTGAGGAAGCAGCAGTATAATTTGTATATGGTCTGGATACTTGAGACAAAAAAAAGTCAAAAATAAAAAGTTTAAGAAGTTGCTAAATATATCACATTTTCTAGTAAGCTTACCATAGACAAATAAGACATGGGAAGAAAATCAATCTATAACATACAAAAAATACATTCTTTTCCCACTTACGAAACAGAGGGTGTGCGGAATATTTCCAACCAATTCTCCATAACCACCAAGATCGATCGGGAACACCCAGAAATGAGAGCATATGCGAAGAGCAAAGGCTGGTGGGATGGTGAAAAAGAATTTGATTTTGCTGCTGTGTATTCCTACGTAAATACAGCCACAATGACTACGTCAAGGGGCAGATACTGTGAAGGTTACAAGCTACTGAATAAACACAAAGGTACCTTTGTTGTTATCTGACTCAAGAAAATGACAACAAATATTTACTAATCTGTATGCTTTAAAATCAAATCTGATTAATATATCTGCTATAAATACATTCAGTTGATTTTAAGTGACTTGAAAATGATGGAGTGATAGTATTTTTAAAAATTAGTCTAGTTTGTTTTTAAGCTCTTTAATTGTTTTTGCCATTTTGGGGTTAGAGAAAACAGGTATACAAAAAACATACAAAGCTGCAGTTACACCTAGAGGTCAAGCCAAGTAAAGTCAGGGTCTCGTTGTATCTTTCACAAGGATTTGTATTAATGGGCCACTTACCAACCACCTACTTTATGAGAAAATAAAAAGTAGACTTAAATTCACAGCTACAAAAACAAGACTGCATAGAACTTTGTAGCAGAGAATATAGATTTATAGTGTCTAAAACAAGAAACCATTGAGTGTTGTATTCATATAAATATTATCATATTTTTTCACATACAGCACACTCCCAAATAAGGCATATACCTTGCTTTTGGAAGGCAAAAGAATGTAGAAAAAAAGATTTTTCCAGAGTTATGGTTGACTCTGATATAGAGTAAATCCTCCTGGAAACAGAGGCTGTATCCAGACAAGCGTGGCCATGTGGTATGTGGCTCCACAGACCCATCTGCCATGACACACACCACATATTCAGGTGTTCTCTATGTTGCAAGGGGAGAGGGGTTGACTCTGGGAGATCCCAGGGTCAAAAAAATGATGTGAAAAAAGCCGGGCAGTACACATGGGTAGCACGCACCGCCCAAAACCGGAGCCTGACCGGCCAGGGCCACACTCCAGCTGCTGGAGGCTCCAAGAGGCAGGATTGCCACGGCTGCAGCCGCAGGAATCCCCCAGGACCCCGGGGTAAGGCTGTTGGGGCTAGCATAGTTGCTAGTCCCAGCCTCCCCTACCCCACCCAGGGTAACCTGCCATGCGCCAGAGGGCGCATGGGACAGGCATGCCCCATGGACAAGTAGCAGAGGCACAAAGTGTGCCACTGTTTCTTGTCCTGAGGAAACAAATGTCCATGCTTGTGTGGACGTGGCCAGAGTGTCCACAAAGTATGGCATCAGGAACTTCCTGGTATGCCAGACTGTCTCCTGCGATTCCATACTTGGATGCTATGTTTCCAGGAGGACTTGCTGTGTCACGCAAGATTAGGCCTCGGGCCTTTGCAAAGGGCAGTAGCAAATTACTTCTTTACTGTAAGCAGTTCTCTATATAAGTTCCTGTAAACGAAATGTTTCCATATCGTAAGCTTCATCAAGGTATGAACAACAGCTCACTTGCTGCTTTGAACACAAGATAGATACAGTGCTCAGCCAATAGCTACAGCTGTGAGAGGGTTAACAAGACTACTACCCTTCGCTTTGCTGATCAGACACAAGCAGCAGCCATCCTGGCACCCACATGGCATGCACAGTCTCTCTAGGAGTGCTCCTTTTTCAGTGAAGAAAACAGCTTCCTTGAGTATTTATTTATGAAATTTATATGCCATCCTTTCCAATGAAGGCTCAAGATGACTTACAGCAACAGAGAATTAATAAAACAAAATAATAAAATAAAACATAATAAAGCAGAGCCTGACTAAACAACATTTTAGCTTAGTTTTGATCAAAATATGCACTCCAATTTGGGGGGGAGGGCTGATTTTGGGGAAAAAAGGTTAGAAAATACCATATTCTACTTAGCCTAATTCATTTTTAGACTCTACCTGATGATACCAACATTAAAAACCAGTTTAAAAATGTAACTGTTAAACTTATGTCACCTAAGAAAAAACACTCTGAAAACAGAATAAAGAATCTTACAGTACTTTCAGCAGAAATTCGTAATTATGAACTTACGTATTTCTTTAGAGAGAAGCTGCCACCATCTCTTCCAACTGCTGCTTCGTGGCAGCTTTTAGTTATGCTTCAAACTGTACAAAATTGCACTCTATTTGCTTGTTCATTTGAAATAATTAATTTGAATCTAAATAAAATTGCTCTCTGGTGTGTTTTTTGTTTATTTTGCTGAGCTCTGCCAGCTCAGCTTCAGTGTTTATTTCATGCTTGTGAGTGAATTGCCTGTAGCTATCCTACTCCAGTGATCATGTAAATCCTGCATTCATTCTGGGAACTGCAGGCTCTGAATACTGAACATATCTTCATAATACCTGTATTTACCTGTATTATAGTAGTGTTAAGGTTCTATCAACACTTTCATTCTAAATCCCCAATTTCAAACATTTACCTCAGCCATTTTTAAATCACGCTAGGTGTTCAAGTTATCGGGCTGATGTAGTTTAATTTCATGTAGATGTGTTTTTAAATGCATGCCTTAAAAGCTATTTAGTTCAGACTATTTAGTTTAGAGAAAATCCACTGGCTTCATACTTTACTTGTCTAAGCTTTTTCTCCCAAGGGATTTAAAAACAAATCTTTCTGACCACTGATCTTCAGCCTGTGGGGACAAACCCTTTAAAATAGCTATAATATTTTACATCTGAAAAGCAGCCACTGAGTATTCTATTTGGTGAACTTAGGAGTATCAAATATATATATTTAGAAGTTTAGTTAAGTAGTTTAGAAAAGAGAAATGTACTACTTATTCTCTGCTGGACTAGTTGGTGATTGAATAAGAAGACTACCTCCTCAGTCATTTCTTTCATATAGCTGGTTTTGTCTTTTTCAGGCTTCCCCCAGATAGTTATGCCCACTATTCTCAAGAGTGTGGGCACAGTTAAATATTCATACGCTATTTAGGAAGTCAGGTATGGATTTCAACTTGCATCATTTCCAGGGAAAATTAGCCAAGTAGGGCAGTTTTCTAGCTGTGCAGAAGTCTTTGCAACTATTTTTAGCATTCCAATTAAAAACATCATGACAAATTAAAATGCAAATCCTAATTCAGAGATAAATTATTTGAAGTGACTGTAGTAAAGTTACGAATTTTAAGATTGACCATGCCAGCGTTAACATGGAAAAACCAATTAATAGATTATTAGGATTTCCTTCTTTATGTGATTGTGTTCTTGTGTGACCCATCATGTGTTATACCAGAAAAAAGGCAATGCCTGTAACTGCCATCTGTAAAAAATATCGGGCATACTTCACTAGGAACTCCTACACAAACTGATACAATATCAACAGTATTTGAACATTAAGCACTACTTTAAAATGTGTACTATGAGAAGTTTTACAGATACAGACAGTCCCAAAGAAGGGGTCTCTTTTGCCCTGTCTCAGAAAAATTTCCACAAGAACCCCAAACTACCTGAATGGTATACTTTATTCAACTGTGGGCTGCTCGACAAAGAATTATGTTGCCCTCCTCACAAATGGATATACTAGTGTGGTTCCATTTCATTCAAGGCATAAGAGTTGTTTTTTTGCTAATGCATCATTTTAGCTGTCATCTTGAAATCTAAATTACCTGGGAAATCAAATGATAAGAAACACTCTCTAGTCTCTTAGAGTTGCATTTTTCAACATGATGCACAGGAAATCCACACACAGTTGTCATTATTTTTACATTTTCACTGTAGTCTAGTGGCATTATCTGTGTACAAATCCCAATAACCAATATTGTGTTTTGTCTGCTTAACTCCCACACAGCACTTAAAGTTTAGCTTTTAATCCAAAACTATTAATTTTCATCTGGAAAGTTACTATGTGAACAACTGTTTGCTAGTCTTACACTTAACAAATGTGTTTGGGATTTGCAAAACACTTTTGAGTCCAATACAGTAGCTCATTGTCATTTTCCTTTCAAAGGAGGATATTTTGATAATAAAATAGTAATCTCATTTGGTATTTTCAACATGTTGCTTATTTTGGTATATCTATATGGGGTGGGTGATTGATTGCTTTCATGACATATAGTAGCTTCTTACCCTGGTACTTAATATGAAAGATGTTCTCTTTAGCTAACTGTCATTTCACACTTGCCTTTTTGACAAAACAGCAAAACAAAATGGACATTACCTGTGAAAAATGAGTAAACGAGGAAGGTTCTAGAGTAGATGCTCTTTAAGTCAGTGGCACTGTACATAACTAACCTGTTTTGTATCTTAAATAGGCAATATAACTGCTGAAACAATGATGGAGATTCTTCGAGATAAAGAGAGTGACATTAATATGGAAGGAGGATTTATGACCACTGGAAGTATGGTCTCCATTTTACCTCAGGACTCTAGTCTACCTTGTATTCATTTCTTTACAGGAACCCCAGACCCTGACAGGTGATGCATTAACTTGGGTAATAAAAACTTCAGTAGGGTCTAAAATGACAATTTTTGTTAATTTTTTTTTAACTCCAAACATGTAGTGAGAGCAGGATGCATACGTCTTAATTAGGATCTTACAGCTCCTGTGTACATGTATAACATTAATTTACCTGTTAAGAGACTTCATGTACCTGTGCCGTTTAACTCAGAAATAAGCTGAGTTTTCTGAAGCCTTTCTCCAGAGGAAGCTAAAGGGAGAAATGGAAGAACTAGTGACTCATTGACTTTTACTTGGCAATTGTACTAAAACTGTTTCAGTGAAGAATGTTCTATTTTATCCCTCTAGGTCTGTATTTAAGCCTTTTATTTTTGTGCCAAATATTACTCAGTTACTAAAAACCAACTCACCAACATTTGGTGAGGATGACCCAGTTAAAAAGAAACCACGTTTTATGACTCAACCAGATCGAAGACACGAACTCTATAAAAAACATGAACATGCAGCTGAAGTAATGGAAGCCTGCAAGGTATGTTGATTAAATTATAATTCAACACAGGTTGAATTGCAAGCATCATGTTTTACAGATGTGATTCTATATAAGGTTCCAGTTTGATGTTGGGCAGCAAAGGATATACATTCAGTGAAGTAGAGTCCAATCTTTAGTACGCACTTCAGAAATGTTGAGGCCCAGTTGGTATGTTAACTGTTTCTCTACTTGACAGGCTTAGGCCCAGCCTGTAAAATGTCCACACTGCTTCCCAGTTTTCTGACTCTTGCTTCTGGTCTCTTCCTTTTTTTTTCCTAATGTCAGTCACCTCCTTTTCTTTTCCCACTCAGTTACTTTCCAGTTGTAATTCATGGTAACCAAGTAGCACTAATCATTCCCTCAAGATCTGTGAAGCAACTGAGTTGTATATAGCTCTGGGCACAAATGGGGATTTTAAAGCATGCTTACAGCACTAGTGTCCATGTAACTATTTTTAGTAGCAATAATGAGCTGTAAATTGCATCAACACAAATAAGCTGATGGTAGCAAGGGTGAAAGCTGTAGTAGACAGATCTCGGGTATCAGTAGCTTTGAGTAGGTTAAGACACCACAGTATTAAAGATGAGCCATGTTTATGATATGCCTCTTTCTTGTCACCACCATAGAGAATTATAATTCCTAGGTATCCAACACAGACATAACTTGTGCAGGGAAGCATGGGCAGAAATACCAGGTTTGTGAGGGGCAGAAAGTAGAGTTAATTCCTAAAATGGCCCTGGTATCCAAGATTGAATACTATCACAAGAAGGAACTACTGAGAATCTTTTGACTCAAAAAAGGTGTTCCATCAGCCATAAACGTTGTCATTTTG
>NW_005841969.1:1747921-1751389 GCF_000455745.1 Alligator sinensis
AGGACCTGAATGAGAACATAGCATCTGAATGAGAACACCAAGTAATCTGGACAAACTAGACAGCATTGCCTGTGCACTGTTGCTACAGACAAAGCGTAAGAATCTATGCAGAAAGAAGATTAAAATGGTCAAACAGTGCATTCCCTTACTTTCCCTTTTCTGCCTATTGTATTTGTAATACAGATTTTTGTTTTTTGTAGGAGAAAGGAAAAGAGATTCTGGAACGGATAAGGAAGCTGGAGAAACAGAAAATAAGTGAGATGGAATTGATCCTGCAGAACAAATACTTTGATGTTAACCAAGCCGTGCACCTTTTTTCAGAGTGTGTAGAAGAAGAAATCAGTGCATATGCCTAAGGGTACAATTCAAATGCAGCGAAATTCAATCAGCAATCAGCCTTTGTAGGCTCTGTGGATTAAATCTTACTTTTCAAAAGCCAGTTCCTATTAAGAGTTATGTATTTTGCACACATTGTAAAGGAGCTTTAGGTTTGAAGGAACAGACTAAAAAGTCTTTCAAAAGTAGGGAATAGGTTTGCATGTAAATGACACATGGTTGTAGGTTGACAGCTGAGGGAGCACTAAATGGAGACAACTAACTTTACTACTAGAACTATTAAGATGGAGATCTTCATTCTGTATACAGTTCTAATTTGGACAACGTTTTCTGCGCATGCAGATTTTTTAAGACGACTCTACTCACGTGGACCTTAGGAACAGGATTTCATTGCCTATTAAAACAGCTAAGTCTGAGGACTCCTTCTAATGCACACATTACCAATATGTATCAGTTTCCTTTTGAGATTTTGCATAACACAAGTAAATCATTTAACCTAATTAAACTTTCAATTGTGCAATTACCACTCTACACCAAAATATCTTAGCTATCATTAAGTTTATATAGCTAGTGTATATCTGAATGGACTAAAGATAAATCCTCCTCTAATAGGACATATGGGTAACAGTCATGTTGCCAGTTTTGCGATTATAAATAACAAATGCATCTTTTAACAAAAAATGCAGAGTATCCCTTAGGTAAGTTGTTTTAACCCATCTCTACAATAAGGTGTTTTGAAATTTGATAGATAATATATTTAGTAAGTGGCTGGTATTCTAGGGGTACAAAATATCCTGCCAGTTACAATAAAACATTAAAGTTGGCATTTCCCCTAAGTTTTGATTTGCTAACCCTCACATTGAAAAATAAATTATCTTCGATTTCATGTACTGTTTTCAGAGTTGTGTGCTTCAATTAATTCTGCTAATGCACTTTAGAATACAACTCTGGATTGTTTTGTAAAGAGTAATGAATTTTTACACGTTTAAACACACAAGTACAATTAAAACTAGTGCCAGGTATTTAAAGGTAGAAAGCAATACCATGGCAGTTTAAAAATGAACTTTCTAAACTTTTCCACTTTACATTAAGTGTAACAGTTTTAATCTATAATTTATCTTGCCAAAGTTACCAGTCTAATTATGCCTTGCTCCTTCTCCACTCTTTCTCTTTGATCCTTTTGTAAGGTAATGATGAATTTAGGATATGATCTAAATATCTGTGATAAACAAGAATCTGAAGAACAGAGTATATAAAAATAATTTGAGATGTTATTGACTGTAAATGAGTATCACAATGCAGAAGAGATACCTTTTATACAAAAAGTGGTTTGATGATCTTTAAAAACTTTTTTTTAAACACACTCAAATTTTTCCCTAGGGAAAAACCTTATAGTTAATCAGAGATAGACAGAAGCCAAGTGATATTTGGGTTGGGAAGCTTCATACAAGTTAACATTGTATTAAGACATATTGACATCTGATTATTTTGTGTATTTTTCGTATAGTGAAAATGTGAAATACTGTAAAAAAAAAAAAAAAAAAAATCTAGTCCCTGATACAGAGAGAGTACCTGCTAGCAAAGCTATGAAAACTTCAAACAGGAAACCATAGCACCCTACAGCTAATATGAAAACCATCTCCTATGAAGGGAGTCTCTTGAGCCATTCTCAGGCAAGTGAACCCTTTCATGGATTTGGAAGTGACGGTTAGCATACTTTTATTATATTCAGTAGAAGGTCTAAAATTGTAACCAAGATTAGGCCATGGTAAATGTTCCATAAAGCCTTAGAACAGTTAATGTGGATGCTTCTCTTTCCATAATGGCTACAGCAGATTTACAATGTATACAAGGCCCTAGAAATAAGGCCATCTGTTCTACCTATTTATTTATATTTAATCACACACTGGTTATATTAGCAGAATGGCATACTTGTATGCATCTTCTTACCTCTGCTATCCTCTTTGGTGTCTTTATATATCCAATGACTTTCCAAGTTCTCCACTTCTTGTATGAAAAAGCATCAGTGTTCTGTTATTATACGAAAAAGCTTATATAGACCTCAGTTACTTTTGATATGACTATCTCCTTCCAGTACCTTTGTATTTTAAGGTTACTTACAAGGTATTGTATACAGATAAACGGGGAAAAAAATCAACAAAGAGACAGGGAACATGAAATTGGGTCAGTTTCACATTGTTATTTTAGATGCTGCATCTGTCACTGAAAACTACTGGTTTATATATTTAATTCCAGTTTTCTTGTTTGTGAACTCCTGTATTTCCCTAGGGTGTGATGGATTAACATAGAAAAGTTTAAATTAGCAAAGTGCTGCTAATAGAGCTGTCCCTAGGGGTGTGCAGGGCCTGGGACATATCAGCCTGTGCAAGGCTTGGGGCAGGGCAGGGATGGGGAGCGGCATCGGTGGAGGAAGAAAAAAAAAATGGGGGGGGGAGGTAGGGGCTGAATGTGCAAGTGCTCACCCCCCCACCCCCGGAAAAGTTTGTGGGGAAGGGGAAAGGACACGGGGGAGTGGCATTGCCCGGCCCCGCGCTGGCTGTTGCCACGCTGGCTGGCCTTGGCTGCCTCCCGGCCCTGGCCGGAGCAGTCCCAGCCCTGACCCCGGGTGGCTCCTGACCCCAGGTGTGCACTGCCCGGAGCGGGGCCCAGAGCTGGGGGCTGGAGTGGTGCCTCAGCTGCACCACCAGGCCAGAGGATTCTGTGCCTCCATGCTGCCACTGCTTTGAAAGCAGTGGGTGCTGCCATGTGCGTCCCGCCACTGGGCAGGCAGGGCAGCGAGGCACATGGTGCTGCACCACACCACTTTTGAAGTGGCGCCACTGAGCTCCAATTGTCCCATGACCCAGCCCGGCCAGGCGAGTCGTGGGACAATTGGAGCCCAGTGGCTTGTCCAGGGGTGCGGTGCAGAGGAGCCGAGGGGTGGGTAGAACTCCCCCCATCCCCCCTTGGCTCCCCGCAGTGCACGCAGTAGCAGGAGCTGCCTACCCGCATCCCCGGAGGATCCATCAGGCTCTGACTGTCCCATGACCCAGCAGTCATGGTGAATGGGGCCTGTGGCAGGGCACTGTGTGTACCTGCCACTTTAAGGGCCTGGAGCTGGCAGCCACCAGG